>NW_010429269.1:0-7338 GCF_000710305.1 Buceros rhinoceros silvestris
CTGTGCCTGCAGCCCGGGGCAGTGCTGCCCGTCCCGGCGGACTCGGACCGCACTGGCCACCGAGCAGCACCGGCCCCGCCGCATGGGTGTCTGAGCTCAGCCGTGAGCGTGGGCTGGCTTTTTGGTTTGGTTTCCTCCCCACAAAAGCACTGTTTATTACCGTTTCCATGAACAGTTCTTGTCAGATTTGCATTGCCCCCCATGGTATCCCCAGACTTGTGCTGCTAAGGGGGAGGCGGGACGTGCCATAGAACAGGGAGTCAGCTCATCTGCCCCGCTCTGCAGATTAGGGCTGCCTGGCTCCTCTGCGAGCCTCCCCAGGTGGCCACGATATTTCTAAAGGACTCGTCCATGCGCCGCAGTAAGCTCATTAGCTAATTCCCTTATTACACAGCATCAGCTGAAGCACGTGTGTTCAGGCTTCCAGGCAGCCCCTCTTGCCCTTCTACCTCTTGCCTCCTCATTACTCCCTTGTCTTTTTTTTAACTAAGAAGGCAGGTTTTTAAAAGCCTCCTTAGCCCAGCCATTTTGGGTGCACACCCATCCCGTCCTCACCGCTCCTGGTCCTGGGGTACCCCCAGTGAGAGGGGCTGCTGTGGGCTGGGGCTGCAGCAGGCAGGACCCTGCTTGCCTGGTGGTGCAGCGCAGGGCTTTTGCCTCTGCCAAAGTGGCTTTTCAGGCCCGTTCACACTACTGTGTCTGTCTCTGAGCCCAGCTGAGTGTTCAGTTCAGACAAAGCGAGGTGCAGGGAGGTTCCTAGGAAGAAGGCTGTGGTGGGATGCTGCTCTTTGTGCGGTCATCTTGGATTTTGAGGAGGTTGATGGGCTCTTGCATTTTGTTTGCAAAGAGATGCCAAGCTCCTTGCTCCTGACCCCAAACCAAGCGGACGCTCGCCTGGAGCCAGGGGGTCAGAGCCCACACAGCCAAAACTTTGGCCTCCAAACATGGGGAGCCTGTGGGCCCCCTTCCTTCACCGCCTGCTCCGGGAGAAGCCCGGTCACAACCCCTGGCTGGGGAAGAGGGACAGACCAGGCATCCCACCCTCTTCCTTCTGGGGGGCCACATGCTGCAAAATCCACCTCGCGCCGGTGCTTTCCGGCCCTCTGTGAGAATGTACAGTTTGTGGCTCCTTCATTGACTTTGAAGAATGTCCCTTTATTCACAATGTTATTTCCTTTAATCACTGTGAGGTTGCAGGAAATCTTCTTGGAAAATTGTTTCAGATTGGCTGGAATCACTGTACTGTCGCAGGGATGGAAAACTCACTTGAACTTGTTTTTATTTTATCCTAAAAAGTCACTGTCCCCAGAAGGTTCAGATGAATTTGGATAAACATGTGAGTTCCGAGGATTTAGTTGTTGTTGAGTAGGTTTTTTCTCCCCCCTTCTTTTTTTTTCCCAAATGAACATCTGTGTCTATCCAAGTTCCTGAGCTTCACTCAAGACCAAGGGTGCAGAACTGAAGGAAAAATGGGCCATTGGCATAAACAGATTGAAGACAGGCAAATACATCATTAAGGGACGCAACATGGGAGTAGAGATACAAAGTGGTAAGTGACAGCTTTGGCCATCAGCTAAGAGCCAAACCAACCAAATTTTCCACTGCTCGAGGCTATCTGTGCTGGTTGACACAGGAAAAACAGAAGATGTACTAAATCTTGACTTGCAGGACTTTAGTCCCATTTCCAGATGAAAATCATGAGAACAACCAAGAGAAACTTGGACTAGGTGAATGTGTCACAAGGCTGGCTGGAAAACTGTACTGAAAGGGCAGCTAGTTACCAGCACCCAGCTCTCAGACAGGGCCTGGTCTGCGTCTAGGGCTAGCCGGTGTCTTCATCAGTGACTTTTACCTGCAGCACCAGCCTGGTAGGGGCTGTAAGAGTGCTTTTCTTGAGAAATTGAAGAAATAGGAAATAAATCTGTTGGTAAGAACAAATATAAGGCTTTTCTGCGAAGCTGGGAAGAATCAACATCGCAAGCACTAGCTGGGGAATGAGCAAGGTTGCTGTGCGGGAAAGTAGTCAGAGGTGACAGTGAGTTCTGCAGGGAGCATGAGCCTGCAGCAGCCTAAATGAGAAGAGAAAAATCATGCTGGGACGTATAAACAAGGTGTTTGTAAGACACCTGATGGGATCCTGCTGCACTCAGAAAGTGTTAGCCTGCGCACTGAATCCCACTTGGGGCTCGGCGTTTCAAGCTGTGGTTCTTGGAGAAAGCCCAGGGGAGGATGAGACGAGAAATTCAGAAAACATGACATACTGGAGAGGGCTGAAGGACCAGGGTAGCTTAATATCAAGACAAAGAGACTGCAGGGAAATAAGATAAAAGTCTTTAAATGCCTAAAGCCCTGCTACAAAGCGCGAGATAATGGGCTATTCCTTGTTTGCAGGGTGGGTAGAAGAAGAATCCATAGGCTCACCCTGCAATGACTGCGGTAAAGGAGATTAAAACTCGTTTTTCTTGGAGCTGTCGTCACCACTAGAGGCTTATTTCAGGAAGAGTTTAGACAAAAGCTCCACCAGAAGGGTTTGCCTCATTCGGGGGCAGGCAGACAGGCTAGGTGACCTTTCAAGGGCCTTCCAGGCTTATTTTTTATAATTCTGTGAAAATGGATACTAAAAACAGAGAAGATCATTTTGCCTCTAGCCAGTCTATTCGGGGCTGCTCCTTGCCAGGTGCGTTTTGCTTCAGCTGTGAATGTCTTCCAGGTTTCCATCATCTCCACCAGCTTTTTTGTTACTCACTCCTCAGGATTCTTCTCCCCATCCCATTTTTTTCTCATTTCTGTACATCCTGTGGCCCTACTTTTCCTGGAATTGTCATACGCCTTGTGTAATCCCCTCCAAGCCACGCATGGAGAGACCTCCTCTTCCCCATCCGCAGGACCGTATGCCTACACTTGGGTTCAAGAGCATCCTGGGGCAGACCCCTTCTCTCTCACGAAGGTGCCTGCTGGCAGACTCCTGGTGTTGCAAGCTCATGTCTCTCTCGTGGTTTCGCTCCCATCGCAAGGCCCCTGCGGGTCGTCCGTGGGCTGGGTGTTTTTGTTTCTAAAATAGGACTGACAACAGTTGTCCCCCTCTGTCTGTGGTATCACAGATGTTGCACATTCAGTGTTTATGCTGAGTTTGTGCAATGGGAATGTTTCTATGTGTCTTAGTAAGATGTGTTTTTATTCACAATGTTTAAGATCAGAGTTAGTCATTAGATCACCTATACTGATCTCCCCTACTGCCTCGTCCTGTTACTCTTTCTGGATCCAAATAACTTGGGGTTTTGCTAATGCACAACAGCATCTGGTCTGGAGGAGCGAGGGTGTTCGTGGTTTGGTCTTACTTAATCGCTGATGGTTAAACCACTGGCTAATCAGCATTGCTCAGAAAATGTATGTCGTATTTCTTATGCAGGTTTGTCTGGCTTTTAATTTCCAGCCATTGATTCTTGTTCTGCCTTTTTTGGCTGGAATAAAAATGCTGTAGCACATGGTATTTTCTTACTATGGGAGTACTTGTGCATAGCAGTCAAATTTCTCAAGCTTTTTTAAGAAGAAAACAGGTTCAGCTTGATTCTGTCACTGTGGGGTGCATTCTACTGTACTTGTGTCTTTTCTGTGACTGTTTTCTGCACCCTCTCTCATTTTATAGAATAATTTTGGCCTCAGGAGTTCTGGTGCTACAGCTTGCTCATGGGGCCTTGATCTGCTGAATTTTGGAAATGTCTGAAGCAGCAGATCCCACCACCTCGTGGGGTGCCTACACCAGAGCTCGGTTTTTAACTCACCTTGCGTCCCGCTGCTTCCAGCCCACACCTCCCCAGTCTGGCTGCCATGGGAGATGGCGAGAACAGGGAGGGGGAGGGAATCACATCTGTGGCTCTCCCTTCATGTGCATCTTTTTAAAATGGGGCACCAAGCTAGTCACAATATCTCAGGGTTGGCAACCCATCCCCTGCTGAGTAAGGCACTGCCTCGTAACTCCTGTTCACTGTGCTCCCTGCTCTGGTGCCCAGAACTGCATTCTCCATGCGGTTCCAGTATCGAGCTCATGTCCAGCTGCTCACTCCTAAGACCCCAACCCCACTCAGCGCCAGAGCCCTGCCTTAGCCCCTGCCACCCAGAGAAATAACCCACTTTCTTTGTCGACACATCCAATTTGGCGTTTGGCTTGGTCAAAACCCATGACGAGGTGACTCCGTCCCCTCTATCATGTGCTGGATTGCTGCTGAGGTTGGCAGCAGCAAGTCAGTGCTGACTCTCAGCTTGCCTGCGCATGTGCTGGGTACCCAGAGTCCAGCATTGACCTTCCTTGACACCGTTTCAGCAACATCTCCCTGCTGACAATGACTTCTGGAGACCAGTCAGGATGTAGGTAATGGATGGGCAATCAGCATTAATTAGGACAAATACTCAACCAGAACATCGTCAAGCACCTTGCAGATACCCAAACCTCTAAACCCGCAGTCTCACTGCTCCCAGTTTCTCTGAAGCTGTTGGTTTTGCTCCTTCAGGCAGTTTGATTCCCTGTTTGACTCTCACAGAAAAAACTTTGTGTCTCCCATTTTCAAGCAAGATTTCCCCAGAAGATCCTATGAAGACAGCTATGGACTAATAACATCTTCACCATATATGGTGCATTTCATCCTCGGCTGTGAGCACGCATTACCCACGTGCAGCCAGCTGTTCGCCAGCAAGTGTGTGTTATCCAGCCCAGCCCAGCTGCAGGCTGCGGAGACCCAAGGCTGGGGTTCAAAACCAGGTACATTTTGGCCAGGCCTCTGCTTTTCCTTCCATGCAACGTCAATGCTGGTCGGATTTGGCCTGTGCAGTGCAGATGACTGCTAACGCTTACGTGTGCTTTTATAGCACAGCATTTCAAAGGGCTAGTTGCAAGGAGGTGCACGCACATTTCCTGTTCGTCTGGCCAAAAATTCGGTACTTGAGAGCGCCGGGGAACCTTACAGTTTCACAGAACATGCCAGTTTGATGTTGACAAAAGAATAAGCATTGCCAAAACCAGGGGAATGATGTGGAAGGTGACAGCATTATTTTCCTGTTCCTGGCTTCACTCAGTTTTATTTCTTAGTTTGCCCCTCCATGACCACCCAGCTGGCTTTTTCCTGCACCATGCAGTTCCAGCCTTGTGAAGGACAGTGGTGGGATGTACTCTGGCTGGGAGAGGCTCAGGTTTAGCCTTGCTCTCTGCCAACAACTCAGAAGTGGCCAAGGCATGAGCGACTGCACCAGTGCTGGTGTGACACATGCCAGGCTGGGGGGCTGCAGGTGCCTGGCTCCAGAGGGCAGGTACATCGCCAGGTGCCAGCTGTGCCATCAGGGGCACCTTTTTGTGCAGGTCAGCCCTCTCAAACCTGCCCAAACACGTTGTGGGCTCTCTAATGGCCAGGAGGGAAGAGAGACACGGTGCTTCCAGGTCTCCTCTCATGACATCCGCCGAGTCCCCTTCCCGCACTAATCTTGTCCTTCTATCCAAAACAATTATGGAGGGCTTGTTGTTTTTGGCACAGTCCTTTATTTACAAATCCCATCCTGCTTATAGCTCATGGTTTCATTATCCTCTAGATGTTTACAGAGCTCCTTTTCTTAATATTTGTGCCATTATTTTACTAGGGACCCGAGTGAGTCTTCCCAGACAGTAATTGTCTGGCTCATCCTCTCCCCCACCAGCTCTTTCTGCAGAAGTGCACATCTCCCGGCTGTCCCTATCTGCCTGGGGTGCCCAATGGGACAGGGTCGGGAAGGACCATGAGCAGCAGCAGAGGGCTGTCCCACTCTGAGGATGAGGGGGACGATGTGTGCCTCATTACCCACACCATGTGTGCACCCCACAGCCCCTTGCTGCTGCACCTGGGTCACTGACGTCCTCCCGAAGCCTCGTGCTCTTGAAGGGAACCTCCCCTGCCTCCTCCCCACACCTCTGCACTCCCTGCTCCCAGACTCAGGGCACGGGTGCACATCCTTGGCTGGGGGAGCAGCCCCTTGGCAGTCTTTCGGCTGGCTGGGGACCGTGTCCTGGGAAGGCAGACAGTGGCAAACCTGGTGCTGGATTTTGGGATCATTAGCATGGTACAGATGTGGGCCGGCAGCTTATGCTGTGCGTCGCTCTGATGCTGGTCCCTGCCCCTGGGCTGTCTGTCACAGGGGCTTGTTTAACCTTCTTTGCAACAATATCTCACAGTCTTTAATCTGTTTATCCTCATAACCCCACTATGAGGTGAAGAATAGTTATCCTCATTTCAGAGGCAGGGAACCGAAAGGATTCTTTTCAAATGTAGATCAGTGTTTAATGATGCAGAGATAAAGATTTTAAAAACATGCCTGAGACAACAGGCATATGGTGCGTAACTGAGCTAGGTGTTTCTGCCAATCCCATTAAGCGCCTCTGCCTTTTTCATCTGGTGCTGTTTTGGGGCAGACCTGGTGCAGGGACCCGCGGAGCTGCCAGGCGGGCTTCAGCCTCCCGGCCCATGAGCTGGGCCCAGGCTGGGGACAGAAAGACAGAGCTGACCCCATGCCTCTCTGTCACTCTGGGTGCACTGGGAGCATGCGGTGCCACAAACAGCCTCTGCTCAAAGCAGGCTCTGAAACCTAAATTGCACAAGTGTGTAAGATCTTCAGCTGCATTTAGGGATGCAACTTAAAGGCTGTTTGTATGAGCATAAACGTGTGAAGTTGGGAATACGAGGGAGTGCTCGTGCAGCATCCCTCTGGCCGCACCGTGCAGGCAGCGCCGAGCCCCTGCACCACTGAATGAGGAGTGAGCAGTCACAGCAGGCTGTCTTTGCTGTCACTGCCTGGGCAACTGCTGTCTACAGTGGGTCTGGCTAAAAACCCCGGGCTGTGGCTTCTGTGCAGCAGTCCTGGCGGGAGCTGTCACCGGCGGCTGGCCGGCGCGGTTTGGTGCAGGTCTCCCTGCTGCTGCTGCTGTTCCTGGGCAATTGTTCCTGTGCTTGTGGGAATGGGGCGGCTCGGGCTGCACGGAGGTCAGTGCTTTTGTCTTGCTGTGGGGAGTTTATCTCTGCGGATCTTGCCTGCTTTCCTGGGTCAGGATTCACCTCCGCTGTTATCAGCAAAAGCAGGAACAGCCCGGTCCAGAGCCAGGCTGTGTAGGAACCTCTCGACCCCCTTGCAGGGGGAGGCAGTCCTCCCACGCTAACAGGCACTGGCTGGGCCCAAACCCAAGGGCCAAGGATGGGACATGCATGGCCCCTCAGTCACCATTGCCCCTTCACCACTTTGGCAGCACCTTTCCTCTGCACCCCGGTGGCATGGGACTCAGGCATGGGCACGGCGGCATGCCAGGCGCCGCAGTGGAAGGAGGAG
>NW_010429269.1:7505-9515 GCF_000710305.1 Buceros rhinoceros silvestris
CAGGGCCCTGCCTGGTCTCACCTCCCGTTGGGTCTTCCACCCCATACACAGAGGGGACAGATCTCCAGCAGCACCAATTCCCCCTTCTCCACTGTGCTGCCCCATCCCAGTGCACCCTCCCCTTCCCAGCAGCTCTGGCTGGACCCCTCCAGCTGTCTCCACAAACCCAAACCATTAGCATTTCCTGTTCAAACATTTCCAATAAATAAATGGAGACATCATGCCACAAGCCCACAAGTGACCCAGAGGCGGGTCTGAGTCCGGGATGGACACGACCACCCAGCGCCCGACCCCCGGGCTGAGCGCCAGCCCTGCCTTTGTTTGAATTCCCGGGTGAGTAAGCACTCGGCTGACGCCAGCCAAAACAGCATAAGAAATTATTTTTTATATTAAATAAATTGTTTTCAGTAATTCTGCTCCTACACCAAAGTCCAGAAGCTGCCCACAGCATTGAGCTCCCTGCAAGGGAGATAGAGTCCTCTTCCCTGGCCTCATCCCGGGGCAAACACCCCGACCGGAGGGGTCCAGCTGGGACCGGCTGTGCTGCAGATGCCTCCGTCCCACTGGTCTGGTGGGTGCAGCCGGGCTCCCGCAGCTGCCTGGCAGCCTGAGCATGTTGTGGTGGAGCAGCTCCCTGCAACAGCTCAAGTAGCTCTGTCCCAAGGTGCAAGCCAGGATCACCGGTGAGGGGCAGGGGCTTGGGCAGAGTGTTTGCTGCCTCTGGGGATGGCAGCTATCTCCTCACATCAGTCCTCCCCAGACCAGCTTCCTTGGCTGTGCAAAGTCCATGTCTTGACATAGCAATGCCTGATCTACTCCAGGGCTGGGGATGCTCGGGGACTGACAGCCCAGTCTTTTTTCCATGGGTTCTCTGCACCCTTGGGAAACCATCCTTAATGCACTGGGGTATTGGGCGTCAATGCCTGGGCAGGTCACGGTCCATGAGCCAGTATCCTGACATCTGCCAGTGGATGCTGATGCAAAAGGAAAAATTAGTGGAAAACAGGTCTTTGAAACATGCCGTCCCAGCCCCAGTGGCTAATCCCAGGTGGTTCTGGTGCTCACCCGTCACGTGCCCTTTCAGGAGCAGCGTTTCTGCAGGATGCCTGTGCTCCTCCTCGGTGCCTGGAGGTTGAGCAGATGCAGAGGAGGTGAGCATGGCCATAGAGCAGGTCCTGAGTGGTCCACAGGCCAGGCTGAGACTCCAGAGACACCAAGGACACCAGGATAAATTGCAAAATGAATTAAAACTGATAAATGGTGAACCTCTGGCAGTGCCCAGGCAGGAGCTATGGCAGAAGAGGTTTGAGCCTGATTGAGTCAGTGGATATACTCCTCCTTGGGAGTGCACAGCCTTTGTCCTTGCTGCTTTGGGTTGCTCTCTGGCTTTCAGCTGGAAACAAAGGAGATGGATTTGGAGCTAACCAAACTCTGTCATGGTGGCAATTGGGAAAAATACCAGGAATATAGCTTCCACTAATTTTTTTTTTAAATTATATTTTGCTGAAGCCAAAACTTCCTTCAGGAACATGGTGTTTACAGGAAAAATTGTGTTGAGATTTTCTGGAGCATTTAAAGAAGTTGAAATGCTCTTTGAAAGAGAAGATGTAGATGTTCTGCTCCAGAAGTCTTCATTCAGGTGTTATACTCCAGCATTATAAGACTTCAGTAACTGAAATGCAGTGAAACCATACTTTAAATTAATTGTTTTATGGAGAAACAATAAAGTATTTTCTGATTTGGAATTATTTCACTTATTTAGAGCTTCTGCCTTGCTGAAGGGAAACTCCTGTTGCTCCCACCTACCGGGGATGAGAGAGGAGGTGGGATGGTGTGTTGGGGCAGGTGGCCACTATGGGCAAGGTGGCCACTATGAGCAAGGTGCCCAAGCAAGCGGCTAATGAGCATCCGTGTGTTCATGTGCAGCTCAGCAGAGTGGGAATGATTCTTTTTGGTGCCACTGAATGAAGTCCCTGGCAGTCACCATCTGGAGGGGGGGGGGGTGGCTAG
>NW_010429269.1:9637-9837 GCF_000710305.1 Buceros rhinoceros silvestris
CCAGTGGGGGGGGGGGGGGTGGCTAGGGGGGCAGGAGGACAGGAGGGGGGTGATGCAGAGCAGCATGGCCAGGGACTCAGCCTTGGGGGCAGCCATAGGGCTGTGTGTGGACACTGCCCACCCTTGGCCATGCTGGTGACCAAGCAGCTGCCTGTGCCCGGGTGCAGCAGGAAAGCAGAGGCGGGAGCTCCTTCCCAGCC
>NW_010429269.1:10041-10437 GCF_000710305.1 Buceros rhinoceros silvestris
GGTGCCATCAACACTCACAGGCGCTGACAGATGGACCTGGTGAGGGGCTGGCGGGGGCCGGAAACTCCTGATCCCTCTTTATCTGCCCCTCACCATGCTCTCATCTCCCCGTCACGCTCTCCGTCTCTCCTGGTATCTCACACTCCTATTCCCATGCCTTCCTGGCTGCTGGGGGGCAGCCCACCCTTCGCAGCACCCCACCATCAGGCACTGGCCCCGCATTCCTCCATCCCAGCCACTCTATGGGGTCCTAGAGTACCCCTGGACTCGCTGGGCTTGCTGCCTGCAAGGAGCACCAGCCCTGATCAAGGGGAGGCACCTCAGGTGCCCCCATCCCATGTCTGCACGCCAAGTAGCAGCCACAGTGGCAGGGAAGGGGCCGGGGGTCGGAGCGGC
>NW_010429269.1:10570-10842 GCF_000710305.1 Buceros rhinoceros silvestris
CAGGCAGGTGCCTGGTCTCTGCAGCTGCATTGTGTTGCATGTTGGAGCGGAAGGAAAGCATCAGGCCCAGCTCAGCATCATCATGTGCACTGAGGAGGTCAAAGAGGCTTGATGCTGCCTTCCCCAGTTGTGCCAGCTGCTCCCAGGCCAAGGTCCAGCAGGGTACCAGCTCAAAACCAAGCATAAACCTCTCACTTTGCTCTCCTGGTATTCCTGATCCCCGCCCCACTGCAAACCCACTGCCTCAGCTGGGCAGGGTAGTGGCAGGGGGG
>NW_010429269.1:10982-13403 GCF_000710305.1 Buceros rhinoceros silvestris
CCCTGCCTCAGCTGGGCAGGGTAGGGGCAGGGGTGTCAGGATCCACAGTTAATGCAGCTGCCCCTAAACACACTGCCAGAGATCAGCTAATCTGATAATTACAGCAAGAAAAGCCATTTAGACAAACCATGACCTGACCCCGGGAGCTTGGAATGAAAACATTTTACCCTCCTCTGTCTGGATCTTGCACTGAGAAAACATCTGTATTCGGAGGATGGCTGGGAAAACATCCCCCTCGCAGCACCCGCTGGGAACGGCCGCAACTCTGCTCCCTGCCCACATGCTGCCTGCGCCTAGCCTCAGCCCAAGATGGGCAGCATCTCGGGGCAGGGCAACCTGAACCCTCGCTGTGATGCTGGGATCAAGGGTGCCCCAGTGCTGGGCAGGGCTCTTTGGTGAGGAAGAGGCCAGAAAGGTGCGAGGGTGAACCTCACAAGGGGGAACAGAGGGGATGGGTTGAGCGGAGCTCATCTGTACCCTCCCAGGAAGGGCTTTTTCCGGGTCCACACAGGGCCTGGCTGTGCAGGGAGGGCAGCGCTGCAGCAGTCCTGAGCTCTGCAGGAGCTGTGCTGGCCACTGAGCCCCCCTGCCTCTGGCTCCCAGGAGGGCCTGAGCACGGGGGGCCGTGCATGTGTGCGGCACAGCAGTGCACGCCCAGGGGGCTCCTTCGCTCCAGGTAAGGTGTGCAAACCTTTCTGCTGAGTGGCAGGTCATTGCTGGCTGTCAGTCGGAGGCAGGAGATGAAGGGAGGGTTGCCTCAGGGCCAGCTCCCATATTTCTCCTGCTTTTACATACATTTTGGTGGCACCCTTTGTGTAGGCTGGGGAGATGAAAGCTCAGGGCCAGAGGGATCTTGCTAACACACAGCCACCCAGCTCGGGGGCCCGTCGGCCTGCTGCTTCCTGCCTGTCTGTCTTGTTCCTGTATCTGTTCCCAATAGAGCCCCATTCTGGGCCACCAAGGGCACGACACACTGGCCGGGCTGGGGGCAGCCAGGTGCACTGGCAGGTAAGTCCTGCTGGGTCAGTGACCCTGGCCTTGCAGGCACAGGTAGTGGCACAGATGATCTCCACAGGACCAGCACTGCTGAGCTCAGGCTGCCCAGGAGCCCCAGAGGAAGGGGAGCAAGACAGCGCTGCAAGGGGAGACTGCATTATTTTCCGGCGACTGGCACTGCTCAGCCTGCTCTGGCGGTTCCAGCAGTGGCTTGGTGCAGCCAGCTTGGCAGGGAGCACTGCTGCGCCTTTGTGAGTTCCCTGCTCTGTACTGGGAAATGGCTTGGCCATGTCCCCAACTATCCCAGTGCTCTGTGGAGAGTGGTAGGATTAGAAACCAGTAAGTGCAGTGAGAGCCTGCCGGTCTGGGGACTCCCCGGCACTTCTGTCTGCTCCAGAAATAGGATGCTTTAAGCAGCCTTGGTCATTTTTTCCCATCGCACATCTTGCTTGCGTGATGCTTTACTCCTCGTGAGCAGAAAACATGACTCAACCTGTGGTGGGCTACCCCCATTTACCTCCAATGCTCTTGTTCTCATCAGCTTCTTCCCTGCTCAGCACTGCGGCATCTCTCATTCAGCAGCATCTCAGGAAACTCAAGTGCTCTTCATCCAGTTGTGGTTAGAGTTAAATTTAGGATTAGAGTTAAGGGTAGGATTAGATTTAAGGTTAGGGTTAAAGTTAAGGGTAGAGCTCAGAAATGCCCTCACAGCACCCTGACAAGGTCGTGTGTTTGTAGGGGCTCACAGCTATTGCAGACAGCAGACCTGAAGCCCTTTCTAGGTGTACGCTTGGCCTTTTCTCAAGGTCCAATAGAGGTTTTGTCTGAGTTGGGCTAAAAAGCCCACCAGGGCGTTGGTCTAGCACTACTTTCTTGCTCCTCTGCCTTTCCCATTATGCTGTTTGCTCCAAAGGCTGGCATGCTGCTGTGCCTCCAGGCAGCTCTGCCTCTTCCCGGCTCTCATGCTAAGCAGAAAGTGCACTGGGCAGTTCTTCCAGGTGCTGCCCGGAGCTGGGGGAGGAGAGGGCTGTACCCCTGGGCTTCCTCCCAGGCAGCTAGGCTGCGGAGCCGACTTCGACATGGGAGGAGGGTGAGGAGTCAGACTGGTTTTCAGAGGGATGTTGGCTGGGTTGACAAAGGGAGCGGATGACACAGGTTGTCTGCAAAAGTGTTTGCGGACAGCAGGTCCTTTCTCGTCCCCTATCCCTGTGGTTTATGTCACGAGATGTGACATAAGGGGGGTGTCGCACTGCCAGGCCTTTGCTTGCGACGTCCTTCCCGTTTCCCTTGAAGCCTTTCCCAGGTGCTGCAGGATCGCGGGCGGATTCCCATAAACTTCAAAAGCTGCTTGAGACAGGCGGCAGGTTCCTAGCGGAGCCGACCACGCACCGGGGGGGCAGCAAGCCCCTTTCCCGGGGAGGTGCG
>NW_010429270.1:0-205 GCF_000710305.1 Buceros rhinoceros silvestris
GAGCGTCTGCTCCGTGCAGGGTCCAGCCCCAGCGGGGTGTGAGTGCTGCCCTCGCCTGAGCTGGCGCTCCAGGAGTTCAGACCCGTAGGAACGTGGGCAGGTTTCCCCCCGGGTCCTCTGCATCCTCGCAGCCCCTCGGGCATCCTGAGCAGCTTCTGTGCGGGGCTCTGCCGCTCCGCAGCGCCCGAGCAGGGACGGCTGCCCG
>NW_010429270.1:563-817 GCF_000710305.1 Buceros rhinoceros silvestris
CTGCCCTGCCAGGACCTGCCCCAGGTGCCTTCTGGATCGTCCATACCGCTAATTAAGGGCTGATTAGCGATGAAGAGCTGGGGGTCAGGACCCCGAGGTCATGTGCTCCCACCAGGAAAAGCTCATGTGAGACCAAGACGCGGGCTGTGACAGAGCTGACGGGACCAGAGCCGCGACAGGGTGGGGGGTGGCGCGCAGGGCTCCTTGCTGAGCAGCGTACCTGGCCAGCAGAGCCCCACCGGTTTCATCGGATT
>NW_010429271.1:0-5194 GCF_000710305.1 Buceros rhinoceros silvestris
CGGCGGGAGCTCCGGGAAAGCCCGGCGTGGGAGGGAGGGAGACGGTGCTCCTCGCATACCCCTCCAGTGACGGCAGGGAACAAACAGCGGAAAGGTGAACCAGGGGGCACCGGCGGTGGATTCGGCCACCGCGTGGGTCAGGGGCAACAGCAGGTGCTTCAGATGGGAAATGAGCTCCAGAGCCAGCAAATAGTCTCCCAGCTTCAATGGCAGGGGCACAGGTGTCCTCCCCCCTGACCTGTTAGCCAGATGGGCTCAGAGGGAAGGAGGAAGAGCAAGGTCAAAGGGCAGTTATAGCTCACCGGATGGGATAGCATGAGAGTTTAAGGATATCTGAAGACCTGTGGCTCTTACAGCATTTCTGCTGGTACAGTCTCTCTGCAGGTAGGTCTATAAAAGTCTGTGATCAATAGAAATGCAGCTAACAACCCCCTCCTTCACCATTCCCATACACGTCCTAAACATTGCAGCATTGTACTGAGAACCAGACATCAAAACCGTCTGTAATCTGACTAAACTAATAATGAGCATGAGTCACAAACCTCAGCATGGGTTTTGTGCAGCTCAGAAAACGCAGGAGTATCTGAAGAAAAGGTTTGGCTTCTTGTCAGGACAAAGGGTAGCGGTGGAGTTTGGGTTCAGACCAAGGCTGAAATGTGCACTGAAATTTTGATGGGGCAGCATCTTTTCTGGGAAGTGAGTCTGCTTTACTGGAGAGTTTGAAAGAGAACAGTTTCTGTGAAGGACCCAGACTGTATGTCCTTTAAAAAATACTTTCTGCTTATACCATGTAATGTTAGCAACGTGAACATGTTGCTTCAACACAGAATCTTCTTGAATAGGGGTAGTGAATGCAGAGAAAGGTACATATTTATGTGTCTATCTTATCTCCTTTTATATGGAAGGATTTACCAATGCAACATCAGAGTTTTGAGTTAACTGCGTGGCTTGTAGTCATCAGCCTTGGAGATGAATACATGTCAATCTGGAGGAAACAGGAAGGGATAAATCCCAGTAAAAATCCTAGTCCTTGAGGCGTATTATTTCTCTCAATTACCTGGTATTCCTACATATTCAGGAATAGTGTGCAGTGCATTGCTAAGTGAGTTATGTTGGTCTCAAATAGCAGGCTTATAGAAAAAATAAGATCTTCGCTGCTGCTATTAGCTACAGGAGATTTTTAGGTGGGAATGGTAGAGGTATATGTCTCACAGCTGAGTTTTTTTTGAGTACTAACTTCCTGGGGACACTAATGCTGCTTTGATGGCCTGTCACCCAGTGCAACCCTCCCATATGGACAGTGCTTGCATGCAGCCTTGTTGTGGTAGAGATGTGGGGTGGGGGGGATTTGACCTTAACAGAGTTAAGTACTCAAAAGGAATTGCTCTTTGCAAAGTGCAAGTATAATGCCTTGTCTGGCTGTTTTATTTGCTGTACCAATTGGTCCACACAAAGGATAAATATCTGTTACAGGAAATGCCTCTTTGAGTTAACTCTAATGGTGGAGGACTGTATTTTTGGCACTGAAGTTCCTGTACTGGCTCCGTGCTGACCGGTTTAAACATCTGTTACGTGGGGGTCATAAACCTAACCAGTGAAACATAGCATAGGCTAGAAATTTTGTGGCACTTCAGTAGCCTGGCAAAATGGTTTCTAGTAAAAAGTAACAGAAAGAAATACTCTGTCTTTCCTGCCACCGCCTACCTTCTGGAAAAATTGCCTCCTAGCAGAGTGATTGTTCAGTAATGTATAGAAAGCTCATGTGTGCATTTCTGTGCATCTGTGAGTATAGTATGTGAGGGTGTACTGTCCTATGGTTGTCTAGCTTCCCTAAGTAATCCACCTGGCGTCCCTAGGTGTGTGAACTACAACCCTTGTCCTTAGCTGAGGCAGGATCTTGGGCCAGTTTCTGTCTTCCCGAAGTTGAATTTAAATGCAGAGGTGACTACTTACTTTGAAGTAGAGCATTCTCAGGTATTAAGGAAGGAGTTTGGTCTTTCATATTTAAATTACACTGCCGTTGCACACGCACTCTTTTATCCATGAAGCCATCGAAGTCCTAACCTGGAATTTCAAGGTTTTCTGTCGGCAACATCCATCTTCTGCGGCCCTCCTCGTATTAGCATTGATCTACAGGGGAAATGGAGAACACGGCTGTGTTATTATATACCCAGCTGCAATTTCTGTTCTAGTGATTGAGTGTACATACAGAATTTTTGAAACATGGCTATTCTAACTTATTTTGTCTTCCTGTCAATAGCATGGCACTTGTCCAAATTATGGATCGATATCAGCTGATCTTTTTATGTTAAACTGTAATGAAGTTGCCTCTCTTATTGGAGATGTGATCTTGCTTCAGGCAATGCTTTTAACTGAGAACTTTTGGAATGGAAATGGGGGAGAGGGGTAACAGAAGGGGAGGAAAGACATGGGGAGGAATGAGCCAAAGGCAGGGGGGGAGAATAGCAGCAAGAAAAGAGAGAGGCAGGAACAGAGGATGAAGGGGACTGGGTTGTGAAGAGAGCTGGCTTGTTAGGAGTTGTACTATCATGGGTAAGAACTGCTGGCCTCAACTCCATTCTTCGAAGAACTGTCAAAAAGCCAGTGGTGGACACTAGGACTGAAAGCCTGGATCTCTTGAAATTTCAGGAAGTGTTACCTTTCAATTCTATTTGTGGCTGCCTCTGTTTCATACAGTTTGTGAAATCAAATAATTTAAAGAACAGAGGAAAAATGGGATGAGGCAAGAAGTGGGGAATGAGACATGTAAAAGGTGATACTAGATCAGCCATTCTTTCCCTTGCAGGGAAGTGGTACACAATCATCTCTACAGTGACTTCTCCCGATCTTTATCTAGCTCTGAAGAGTTTTGGGATATCAGTGTTGTACGCTTGCTGTAGCACAGACTAGGTAAATGCCAATCATTTCATAGCGCTGCCCCTGCATTTACTTTACTCTTATTTCACTTTTTCTGACAAAATGTAAAGCGGAATTTTTGTAATCCCATTTCTAGGGTAAAAGATTTGTGGAAGAAAGAGATGGTGTGTCAGGCTTTTAGAAGAAGAGTCTGTAGTGGACTACATTAATCTCATTTTTTAGTGCAAACCAGTGAAGAGGGGAGCTTGGTGGGTTTGGGACTGATAGTGGCTGAAATTAACAGACACTTTCCTTTCTAGGAGCAATGTGATGCTGATATTTTGCTGGGGATTTTTGTCGGCCGTTAAAGAATAGGTTGGTTTCTTTCATGGCCTGTCCCACAACTCTCTCTGAGATTTTACATCTCCATTTTTGTTTCTGTGAATATGTGCAAGCTGAAGAACCCAGAAATGCTTCAGAGTCCAAGTGTGCCTCATTTGTGTCTTTGTCCCACGTGGGAAGGGAGGGGTGAGGCCTGAGCGTGCACCAGTTTCCCTGCATAGCCAGGTAGGCACACCAGTAGAGGAGGGAGCTGTGGGACATACCAGCCTGATCCCTGAGCTGGCCAACAGGAAGATGGAGGTTCTGGAGGGCGTTGCAGTGGGAACCCCTTGCTCAGACTAAATGCAGTCAGTCTTGTATTCTAGCTCTCCTCTCCAGAGTACGTGGAGTTCCCTCGAGGTGTTCTTCCACTGGATCTCCCTTGGTCTGTGGTCCCAATCAGCAGAGCTTTACTTCTACATAATTGCATGTAAGAGATTGTTAGTTTCTTATGCAATTTCTACCTTGTCTTCCTCTTATCTTAATCAGCCCTACAAAGCAGGGTAGGAAAAATAGCAAAACACCAAAATGTATCCATACGTGTATATCACTTTTCATCTGCAAAGGTCTTCTCTAATACCTTTTTCCTTCATTATCTCACCTTCCTTGGTTAGAAGGATATTTCACGGCTGTTTGTCTGCCACAACCACATATTATTTGTGAACTATATGAAAGCACTATTAGAAAAAAACCAACAACTCTCAACCGTCTTACCCCACAGTGCATAGATGTGAACAGAGTTTGCAATAAAAAGAGGGAATCTTTGCATGAAAGTAATTCTCAAAATGGAGTTATCCAAGAGCTCTGCTTAATTAGAGGTATTTCGTAGGAGGCCTAAATTTTTTGCTCTTATGGGAGACTTACATTCAGCGTGTTCTTTGTTCCCTTCCTCTTTTTTTGTATTACGCTCTAGCAGCTTTTCTGCTCTCTGCAAACACAGAGTATTGTATTTGAGAATCATGTGAAAAGATCTTCATAAGAATTGAAAATTATTGGGTAGGGCTGATAAAAAAACCTGAGATAAGTAAGGGAAATCGAGGAACAAAGCGAATGGCTTGTTTACTTTCAGAAAACTGTAGCTGAGTTTGGAACTGAATTTATATTGCACAGTCTCATAGAGACACCTTTAATCACAAGGATGTCTCTTCCCTTCTTGGAGCCTTAAGCAAAGAACCCCTCAGCAAGACCTTCCCATTTCCAGATAATGCTGGAGTGAACAAAGGAAAAGGTAAGACTGTGTGACTGGGTAATCAAGATGCTTTTGAAGTTTCAGTCAGTCCCTGTTATCCAGTTCAGTTTCAGTCCATTACATTATTGGGTTCCTATGATTTAATTAGTGAATTTGTATGTTTTGCGTTGGTTTGTTTTTTTAATCCCTAAATGCTAAAAATTGGCTAGCTATAAGTTTGCGGTCAACCTTCCAGTAGTTCCATGCCTCCAAAACTATAATATCTAAATAGCTCAAGAAACCGTCCTGGTTTTTAGGGCCTTGGTAAGTAAAGGCAGTGTTATTTCACTTCTGCAGATAAAGAAATGAGGCACAGAGACAGTAATGATATTTGTGGAGTGATAGAACAAAATTATGGTAAATCTGGATGGGAAACACTTTTCTTGTTCAATGGAAAAAAATAAATTCTGGGAAATTGGTCCTTCTTGAGCAAGGACGAAAAATTAAAATTGGGAGCATTTTAATGAACTAGAACGAGATAAAACCTCAAGCACTGGTTTCAGTCTGCAGAGAGAATTTAAGATTTTGATTATCTTAAACTGTCAAATATAAATGAAGAAAAAATTTTATTCTGGTGCATCTACATTTTCAGCCTGAAAAACATGTAAAAAATTCCCAGTAGCTGGCAAATCCTGGCAAAAAAGATATGGGGAACCACATCTTTTGCAGCTAGGTCTTTTGCAGCATGTGTTACTGCTTTAATCACATTAATAATATAGGGGGAAAGAG
>NW_010429271.1:5291-8324 GCF_000710305.1 Buceros rhinoceros silvestris
AAGAGTAAGACTTGTACCTGGCTTTTCTAAGAGTTTGATGATCTGTTGGTGTTAATCAGCATAGCTGCACTGCAGTGAGTGAGGTCTGGCTGACGATCTGTTCCTAACTGTGCCACCAGCTGCATTTCTTTTTTTCTAAAACAAGAAAAGCACACAAATTATGTTTAAGTTAATATGTTGTACTGACGGGAGATGGTATTTTCCTCAGACCTGGGAAGGAAGGTGGAAGAGGCAAGAGGCAAAGGTCAAAGATATGCAAAAAAAAAAACCAAACCCTACAAACCCAACAAAGAACTAACTCGCCCTTGCCACTAAAATCTGGTTTTAAGAGACCCAGCATCAGTCATGAAGCAGATGCTGGCAATCCTCCTGCTCAGCAGGAGACTATAAACATATGTCCCAAGTCCCGCACTTAATGTGACTATTTACCCAAGTGCAAAGTAGATAGAAGTGGTTATCCCTGTTAACCGGTACTCATTGCTGCACAGGCTCCACAGACTCCTTTGCTTTGGTGTGAGGGGCAGCAGGGTAGGAGCGAGCTCAGCCCAAGGAAAACCAGGTGGATTATTGGATGTTGAAGGAGGATATTTCTAATAGCTGATCTGTTGGTTTGCTTGTGACACCGAGAAAAGAGGAGGATGTGGATGGAGCAAGTGTGTGTGTGTGTGTATGTTAATTCTTTTAGCTTAAAACAAGCATTTTTTTCTTAGGCCTGAAATGTTTTATTTAGTGTGGTTGGGTTTTTTTAAATTAAAAAAAAGTAAAATAGAACTAAATTCTAAGAAAGCATTACAGAATTGTGTTTAAAGGGATATACACTGCATATTCAGTATATGAAACTGAAGGATCTGGATTTTCAGAAAAGGTAATTTGTCTAGGCTGAAATAGATAACTCTGAAAGAAATTTGCAGATGATGTGAATCTGGATTTTAAGAGCTTGCTCAAGTGTTCCATCTAGACAAACAAATCTTTGTTCTACATCTTCTATGTATAACTTCCGAACTGTTTCATATCCAGAACAATGTCAGCTTGGACCATTGTGCACGGACTGTTGAATAAAGTTGATGTTGAATAAAGTTCACAGTGAAACTGGAAAGAGGTAAATCCCGTTGTAGTCTAGCTTTGCTGGTAGTAAGGGAGCTACACCTAACAATGTTACCATGAACTTGCCCCACTGCTTCGGAAATTAGAAGTCAAACTTAATAGCGAGTGTAAAAAGAAGAGGGGCAGTCAAGACCCTGGAAACCTGTGGGAGAATTGTGTGTATTGCAAGGGAATAAAGGTGATAGAATTGTAGTTCAGGGTCTTGCCTATCTTCTCTTAGCAGACTGGTTACCATAACTGGTTTAAACCCTTTCCTGCCAAAATTAATTTGATTCCAGTGGATTTACACCAGGGATTAATTTAATCTTCAGTTTTCTTAGTTTTCAAGCCCAGAAGGACTATTTGCTTGTGTGCGGTGGCCTGCTGCATACTACTGGCTGCAGAATTCCACCCAGTTACTCGGAATCAAACCTAGTAACTGGTATGCTTTGAAAAGAGGCATCTCTCTGTGGTGAAAGGTCTCAAGAAGTGGAGGAAGTGCTGTTAGAAGTCTGTGGGAGTGATCAATTGTTCTTCTTCTTGAACGAGGCTTTGGCTCTGTTTCTAATTCTGTGCCCTCTATGCGTTTCCCTGCCTATAGCTTGGAGATACGGTATTTAATCTCATCTGGAAATAAACTTAAAATCCACAGCAGAAGACTGATAGATGTGAGTAAAATATCACTCTAGGATTGTAGTCAGCTCTCTCCTCTATCCTTTTTGTTCTTCTACATTTCTTGTTTTGCTTTTCCCATCCATAGATCTCTGGTATTTTCACTGACCGCAATAAATTATGTGCTGACCATCTACTGTCTTCTGATCATATCTACTAAAATTTTATCTACATTTTCTTGAAGAAAAATATGAATTAAAACATTTTCAGAGAAAATGGCACCCTTTCAAATAGAGAAAATACAAAATTAGCCTTTCATTTGTTCATAATACAGTACTTCAAGAACATGTTTTGTTGTGGTTATTTACATAGCTGTGTACTGAGGTGCGGGGTTTGCGAAGTTTTTTGTTCCATGTTATGTTTCAGCTTTCTATTGGTCATTACTGCAGCAAGTCTGTCCACTGAGGATCTCATAGCTGTGCCATTTTGACTTTTGGGATAATCGTGGCAATGCTGGAGATGGAATTAAGATTTTGTGTCTCAAAACACATGGTTTAAAGTGCCCAGAGGCAGTGGTATATAGGGCTTGCATTATGTTTCTACTCAGGAGAGACTCTGGCCTGCTACCCAGGGACTTGGTTCTGGATTGTCTCCTGTTTCAAATTGAACATTCGCAGCTCACAGTGCCACTGTAAAAGAGAATTGAGTGTTTTCCTTGTTGATAAGTTTTAGGGACAAGGACTGACAGCTGGCAGTTCTGTAAAGAAAGGACCTGTAACCAAATGGACCCATGGGATATAGGCATTTCGTTAAAGTTCAATATTATAGTGACAGGTACCTTGGAAGTGAGATCTAAAGATTAGATTATACTGCAAATGGAAGCCCCAGTTTCCAAGTGTGATTTGCTGTCAGTAATGGTGTTGTGGGCATGAATGTCTTGAGCAATATATACATCACTGACAGGAAAGGCTCAGGAAGAGGGTGCAACCTCTCCGCTTCTTATCTTGGTTTGGCATTTTATTAGATGTTAGGATCAGTCTAGTCCCTATTGTTTCCACAAACAATATGAGGCTCTTGCCTGCAGACTGCTTTACAAAGGGTTGGCCCCTCTCAAGCCCTACCAACAGGGGCTGCCTGGTTGCCCTCACTCCCCTGTTATTTGCCACCTGAGAGATACCACAGGATCACTGTTGTCTTCACCTCCGTAGGTCTTAGAGATTGGTAACGTTTTCCTCATATCTCCTTGGTGCTTTTCCTGTTCCCTCTTCATCTCATATTCCTAGACCACCCCCCCCCCCCCCCCCCCCCCCCCCTCTCTGCTTCTTGTGCTGTTTTTTC
>NW_010429271.1:8382-21451 GCF_000710305.1 Buceros rhinoceros silvestris
CCCCTGTTCCTGATGGTTTTTGAGGGCTTTGTCTGGGAGGTTTGTCCTGCCTCTCCAGCGTTTCCCTTGCCTGGTGCTGCCCTGTTGAAGCCTTGGTCCCCGGGGGCTTTTGTGTTCTGCCTCTCCAGCGTTTGCCTTGGCTGGGGCAGCATTCAAGCGACACCTTAATAAAAAGCTTTCTCCCTTATCTCCTCTCTGCTGCTGTGCCACTGGGCTGGGGATCGGGTTCCCATCTCTTTCACACGCGCACCTGGTCATAAAACACTGGGTTTGTTTTTAACCTCAAACCAGGGAGCTTTAATTAAAGAGACAGTGACCTCTTTTATGAGTTTGCTCGCATAGGGTTTCAGGGCTATTGTCACATACAGCTCACATAACAGAGCACCATTGCACAAAGCTCCATTTACACATCCTTCCCCCGCTTTTTTCCTCTTCTCTTTTTGTTTTCCAAACGCAGGAGGTTGTTTTCTTGTTTACCCCTAGGCAAAGTTGTCTGTCATGTTAGTAGCCTATGGCTAACAGTCTCTTTGAAGAGAAACTACCTTTCTTACGAACAGCACATACATGTCATTAGACTTGGAGAAATGTTATTCTTTAATCTATGCAGGAAATAATCTTCCTTTCCGTGAATTGCTCAATATGAATGACTAGCTAAAAGAGATCTCATCCTCTGCTCTGTTCTCCTTAGTTCTCATACCTGTATAAAGGAATTTGTGTGTTTCTTATGAGAAATACTTCTCACTGTTCACTGTTGTATTGACCTTATTTCTTAATTTTCAGGTACAATAAGTAGTCAATAGCAACAAATAGAATTTTTTATATATTCTGAAGAATTATATATGCAGGAACAGGCAGCAAAACTAGTCCACAGTTTACACAGAATAGTTAACATGTAATTTACAAAAAAGTTTTCCCGAATACAGACACATGAATTCCCATGCACATATATTCAAAGACAGACAAACAGAAAGATGCACAGTAGCACGTATATAGACCAGAACTTATCTGAGGTATGCAGACTTCTGAAAAAGGCACTCATGCACAGAAGAGACACAGCTGGGGCACAGACAAGCAGCCACATAATTGGTGGAAAACAGAAGCACACACAGAGGATATGCACATAGATATAATAATAATAAAAAAAGCAAAACATGTGGAAGAGTGTAGGTGCCTCCAGAGAAGGCCCTGTATGTAAACCTCCAGAAGCAGGTAAAGGATAAGTCTGCAGGAAAACATATATGTAGAAACTGAAATATGCCCAGTAACTCTATAAGTCATATATAAGTTACTGTGGACTCATACAGTGTGTTCAGGTGCTGTAACTTCACTCAGTTATGTGAGGTCTTTGCTTTCAATGGCATTGTTTTCAGTAAAAGCTCTCTAATGTAAAAAAAATTACATAGTTTAGCTGCAAAGATCGTAGACATGAGAATACGTGTCTTTACATACAGAGATATGTGGATATATAGATGCAAATACAGATTTCTTTTTTTTTACTTAATGTATTAATACAGATTTGCCTAGACACAAATGTACCACACACACAGATTCTTAGACACACAGGGATATACCCACGTCTATGTTCATTGAGAGAGACTCACTCAATATCTGTGTATGTGTGTGTTGGGAGAGGGTCATAACCTCCTCCATTCTTCTCCTGAAGGGGTTTGGATAATGAAGGGAAAAGAAATGAGGCCTGGGGCTAATTTGTAGTGGCATTTCCTGGCCTCTCTTCTGCCAATGAAGCTCCGTTTCATCTTTAGCCTTATCAATTCTGCAGTCATGTGGCTTTCCGCTTGGACGCCTCTGTCTCTTCACCCTCCTCCCCAATCTCCGATGCTAATGGAAACTTCGTTAATGCCATTAATCTGCTGACCGGGACAAGTCAAAAACATATCCACACAATCGGAGCTGGGGCTGCAAGTGTCCTGGGGCTGCCAAACAGAGGCACCCCCTGTGTTCATTGCATTCCTGAAAGAACTTCATATTGATTTATTTCTTTCTTTCCTTCTTTCTTCCTTGATGACATTGCATCCTTCAGGACAGGCACCAAGTAGATGGCCTTTTCTTCCTGATCCCTCATAATGATATTTCTGCAAGAATCCTCTCCCTACCCTTTCTCTAGTTGCAGTGTTAGTGCCTTCTTCCAGTGCCCCCTCATGGCAGCCTTTTTTTTTTTTTTCCTTTCCTGACAGGCTTGTTACTGGTATTTTTTCCTTGTGCCTTGTAGTATTTCATAACTAGACAAATGTTTTAGTGCCTTTTTCCAGTGCCCCCTCATGGCAGCCTTTTTTTTTTTTTTTCCTTTCCTGACAGGCTTGTTACTGGTATTTTTTCCTTGTGCCTTGTAGTATTTCATAACTAGACAAATGTTGTGAGAACTTGCCTGGACTGGGCTAATATAAAAAGCATTCCACTCTACTTTTACATTAGCTGATGAGATACAGGAAAGTGTTTAATTATCCACCCACTGTTGTTTATTGATTGTGCAGTTGCCACCAATTCTGTACTTGAAGGGCTGTGCTGTTGGAATGCTCTGACCTCAGAAATGTTCTCAGATGCCCTGAATCACTTTTGGGGAGTGAAGACATATTGTTGCTTTGCATTTTACTAGTATGCCGGGTTTTGTAATGCTCCACCATTGCCTTCTATCACAATCGAGTGTAACACAATTCTCAGTAACGTACTAGTCTCTTAGCCATGACTTCACTTTCCCTGCCAGTGCAAGCACACCTGCAGAAACTTGCAATTCTGAGCGATGACTCACTGTCTCCTTATGCCTTAGTCCAGCGGCTGAGCATGTGGAAGTTCCACATATCTGGATTATGCTGGCTGAGATCTCGCTGAGAAGAGAGAATAGACTCTGTTTGATACTTGTTTTAGGAGAAATTTTCCACGATAATCAGAGTTCATAGACAGCTCTTGAGAATGTCAGGATGTTGAGTGATCTGTATTTGATCTAGGAATCTTTGTATACATAAATGAAATAGTGACAGTGGAGGAGGAAAAGACAGCTAGGAAAGGCATGCCGTCAGAGTTGTGACATATGGATATGTTTAGAAAAAAACCATCAAATTGATGAAAACAAGGAGAGAAGTTGGCAGTTCAGCATGAACTTTGATGATGTCAGGCTAAATCTGGCATGATATGGCCCGTGGCAGGAGGCTGAGCCTTAGTTGCCACCTTCACACAGACAGGACAGTAAAAAGGGATTGTTTTACAAGGAGAGAAGACAAAGAAGTTTCATGTTCTTCAGTCCTGGCAGGGGTTGAAGTCAAAAGTTCATCCTCATGTAGTTTTGGGTACAGAGAGTGCATGTCACTTTCCACCAGCTAGGAGACACTCCACTGAACAGAGCACCTTCCTCTTCCAGATAGTTTTGGGATAAGACATACTTTTTGCATCTTCAGGGAAGAAGAATGCGTTGCACTGTCTGATATGGAAGGATTCATGCTGATTGGTACCGTGCTTGTTTTTTGGGCATCACTGAAAAGAAGGGAGGGGGGAAAAGAGGAAAGAAGTGCGTTACATTTTGCATAAAAGAAAAAAGGCAGCTGGGATACGCAGTGCCCCAAAATTCCTAGTTAGAGGAGTGGGACGGTATCCTTAAACCTAGGACCAGAACCTGCACGTTCAAGAGCTCCAGTGAAAGGTGGAGAACTAAAATCAAATACTTGTATCCCTAGCAAGTGCTGGAGTGGTTCACAGCTCTTACAAGAACACTCATTTTGCTCTAGCTGTTAAGTTTGCCTTCCCTTCTTCATATCCTGTGACTGGGGAATTGAAATGGAAAACTGCTTGGTGGATTGTGGGGGTGGGGTGGTGGAAATAAAGTGCTGCTAGTGAAATCTAGTGCCCTGGGAGATGCTGGTACGAGATTTTTAGTGTCTGTGCTGAACACGCCTTAAGGAAGCTAGTGACGTTCTTATCTGGCGTAGCACAGCAAGAATACACAGCCGGGGATACTACAGCAGTTATCATGTGCTAATCTGGAGTCTGTGCCACGTGCATGGAGGGAATGATTGTGCCACACTGTCCTGTGGTAGATCCATTACTAGAAAAAAGATCTTCAAGGGAGTGAGTAGTTTATGTGCACCAAGCTGCTTGAATCCAGGGAGCACCTTAATACACAAGTGCAACCACCAGGCAACTAAGTCCTGTCCTAGACAACATTGTCCTGTCCAGTGACTCAGGCAAGTCATTTCACCTTTTTGTTTGTCTAGACTTTTCCTATTTAGTCACTCATAGCACATACTTCTTGAGTAAGAAGCATTTCTTCTTATGTGTGCATCCACCACGGGAGATGGTCCTCATCTTGGCTAAAGTCTCTCAGCGCCACAGTAATATAGTAACCTACACTTCCATATGGCAGGAATTGTGATTTAGACTGAGAAGTGAAAGGTGCTTTGGGCTTCTGACTGGTGCCAAGAAGTAAATCAATTCAGCAAAGCCTGCATTAGCTACTTTGGGTACTGGGAGCACCCCAGCTGTGGCAGCATAGAGCCTATCCAGGTCGAATTTGGATCATGTCATGATGCAGCTTTTATGCTGGGACAGAATTTTAAAATGTCAGTGCTGTATGTGTTTGGGCAATTCCTATTTGAATGCCACTGCTATGCGCAAAACATCTGCTGCCCGCTGGTTGGTACACTCAGACCCATCTTTTGCGCAATCTTTTCTAACTGCCAGCCTCATAGGAGCTGTCTTACTGCTTTGCAGATTCTGCCCAGCTTCCATTTTGCCACGGAAAATGTTCCAAAAGAGGTGGTGAATGCAGTTTTTCAGTGAAACGGTATTTTGCTGCAGGCCTAATACTTTACAGATACGGAGTAGATAGAGTTTGTAGGTCAAAAATGTCAATGTATCCATTGGTCTAAAAACCAGTCTTTTTTCTACCTTGTCCTGTTTTCTTTATTACAAGATTTATTTATCTATTTATTTATTGAAGCTGTGGTGTGGGAGTCTGGCCGTGTAGATTCAGGTTCTGTTACATACGTGCATTTTGTGAGAAGATGTACTCTGTCTTCGCATTGCCCAAATGTAAACTGAGGAAGACAACAACTCCTTCTCGCATTCTTTTCTACATTAGACTTGCCCTAGTCCCTTTCTAGTCAGTGAGCCACAGCCTGGGATGGTGAGCTGCTCCTATCTCAGTTCGGCTTCTTTGTGCAGGCTGCGTGGCTTCTGGTTTAGATCCAAAGGCTGGAAGCCCACCCATATTCAAAAGTCTCTTTAGCTCATCTTTTAACTGCATAAGCGTAATGTTTGGTGCGTTGTGATGTTAGTGTGCTTCTGTATCACCGAGGGATTAACACACTGTAGTATTGTAGCACACTCTCCTTTCTGTCTTCTACTATCTTTGCTTTTCTCTTATTATAAGTTTTATTTCATTCTGCTGATAAGTGTCCTGTGAGTAATCCTTAAGCTTCCCTGGAGGGAAAAACCCAGTATCCTGATGAGTACAGGTGTTTCTGGTGGTAACTGCAGGGAAGAGCTGAAGGCTTTGTTGCTCTGAGTTCAACAGTGATGTGACAAAGCCTGGGGAGTAGCTTTGCCTGGAAACGTTTGGGAATATCTGTCCATGGCAAGTGAAAAGCAACATGACTCATCACAAAATGTAGTGCATTTTTTGATGCAGAGGGAAGAGAGTTAGAAACTTCTTTGCTTTACTGAAAGCACAATAAAACATAATACTTGCAGAGTTTATTTAATTCAAAGATACCAGGCTCATTAGACAACTGATGATAGAACATGATTCTGCCTCTGATTAGGATGCAAGAACCATGTTTGCTACTTTCAAAATTACAGTCACTTCTAGGATGGGATGTTGAAGACGTTTAACTTTAAAAAATAACCACAAACCACGTGGGGTAAGTTAGGGCAAGAAAAATAGAAGTGAAGGGATACATCAGACGGGAAAAGTCATCATCCTTACAGACCTTGCCAAAAAGAATAGTCTTGTAAAGTTTTGCAAAAAAAAAAAAAATGTTGCAAGAACCTCTGTTTTAATCTCTTCGTGGAAAGTCTTTACATGCTGCTGCATGGTGTCTTCTACCACCAGTTGGAGACACCAGCTCACTGCTCCAGCAGCACTGCTGAAAACAGCATGGCTCTTTGAAGGACTAGAAGCAGTGAGCCAGCCAGTTTTACTTCGCTCACGAGAACTGACAGGACCACAGCACAAATGACTCCAAACCACTCTGCTTGGCCTTTAGGTGTTTAACTGAGCGCAAAATCCTGCCCTCTGTTTCCCCAGAAGGGTGATAGGTGAATGCCACTGGCTTGAAAGGGAGCAGGTTTATGCTCTGTTTTTTGCAGTAGGTGCAAGGGAGTGATGGTCCTTGTTTCTAAGAAGGTGTAAAGCTGTTTAGTTTCATGTCAGGAAGCTGACCAAATTAGGAACTTAGTGCTTAAAACTACAGTAGAGACCTTTACCCTGAACAGCCTGTAGTTCAAACTGTTGGCTTTCAATCTGATTCATGAAACCATGGTAGGTGATCTGTACCTGCTCCTTGGTATCCCCTTCAACTGCAACGATCACCAACTCATCAGTTCTTCTGTCTGTGCTGGAACGTAAAAATAAAGTTTAAGAGCTATCAGTCTATTGGTCCAAACTCTTGGACACTCCTAATTTAAACAAAGGAGGTGGTGTTAAATGTGTTTTACAGCGTGTATAAATATCCTGGTTAGATCGCAATTCACAGTTGATTTTTTTGCCTCACACACGAACTCATCTACTCACTGAAAATTCAACTGATAGCCTCTTCAGAGGCACATCTCTTTTGTGGATGGGCCTGAAGAAAATTTATGACAAGAAATGGTTTCTTTGCAGTACTGAAAGAAGAGCTATAAGAGAAGCTGGAGGTTGGCTCTGTAGCAACTGCTGCTCTAGGGTACTGTTCCGGACTCTGGTGCGAACAAGGAACAAACATCCTTTTTGTTTGTTTGTTTTTGTTGTTGCTCCTTATCATAGAACCATTTTGGTTGGAAGAGACCTTCAAGATCATTGAGTCCAACCATTAACCCAGCACTGCCAGGTCACCACTGTCTCTCAGCACCACATCTACGCATCTTCTAAATACCTCTAGGGATTGTGACTCCATCACTTCCATGGGCAGCCTGTTCCAATGCTTCACAACACTTTCAGTGAAGAAAATTTTCCTAATATTCAACCTAAGCCTCCCCTAGTGCTCCTTGAGCATGTTCCCTCTGTCCTATCGCTTTTTACTTGGGAGAAGAGGCTGACCCCACCTTGCTACAGCCTCCTTTCAGGTAGCTGTAGAGAGCGATAAGGTCTCCCCTCAGCCTCCTTTTCTTCAGGCTAAACAACCCCAGTTTCCTCATCCATTCCTCATAGGACTTGTTCTCTAGACCCTTCACCAGCTTCATTGCTCTTCTCTGGACACGCTCCAGCGCCTCAATGTCCTTCTTGCAGTGAGGGGCCCAAAATGGAACACTGTATTTGAGGTGTGGCCTCAGCAGTGCCCAGTACAGGGGGACAATCCCTTCCCTGCTCCTGCTGGTCACGCTATTTCTGATACAAGCTAGTTTGCCATTGGCCTTCTTGGCCACCTGGGCACTCTGCTGGCTCATATTCAACTGCTGTCCACCAACACCCCCACGTCCTTTTCCACAGGGCAGCTTTCCAGCCACTCTTCCCCAGGCCTGTAGCATTGCAGGTCATTGTTGTGACCCAAGTGCAGGACCCGGCACTTGGTCTTGTTGAACCTCATACCATTGACCTTGGCCCATCTATCCTGCCTGTCGGATCCCTCTGTAGAGCCTTCCTACCCTCAAGCAGATCAATGCTCCCACCCAACTTGGTGTCACCTGCAAACTTGCTGGGAGTGCACTCAATCCACTCATCCAGATCATTGATAAAGATGCTAAAGAGAACAGGCCCCTATACTGAGCCCTGGAGAGCACCAGTGCTGAGGAGATGGTACCTTCTCTGTTCTGCTGAACTCCATCTAGCTTGAGCTGCTGAAGGCCACTGCAGTTTCTCTGCACCCCAGTTTGGTTGTCTGCATGAAATAAATATGCTGGTCCCTGTCTATTTCCGCAGGCAGCCCTAGGGGTGACAATAATAGCAGTTTAGTTAGTTTATTTCAGGTTCTTCTGCAGTGAGGTCATGAAGGAGGTTTTGTCCTGTTGCTGCACTTAATTTGACGATCTCTTTAAAGGACAAAGGAAGAACAAGACTTGGGATAAAGTCCTAAGACTGATCTCCACATCTAGAGCTCCAGCCTGACCTTAAACCCACACAAGAACAGTTGCCAGACACTTTGTGATGTTAGTCTGGGCTCCACTTTTCATCTGACAGGATAGCAGTTGAGGAATCAGCACTCTGTTTGCCCTACTTACTCCAGTACTAGCTTCTAACACAGGAAAGCTGTTGGCACAGGCACTAGACTGTCACTTTTGTGCCTGAGGGAGGAAAGAGAGGAGTCTTCACCCCATCTTCCTTTTCAGACAGTCTCCAGGAGTTTTGGAAGGAGCCTTTTACAAGCCTTCTTCTATTGTTGGCCAGGAGACAAAGGATGGAGAAGCTGGATTTAAGCATAATGACGTGAGCTCCTCCATGCAGAAAAACCCAGCTGAGAGACCCCCCCTGCTCCACACACACACAAAAAAAAGGAAGAAAGGGGAAGAAAATCTTTGAAAATAACTAATTAAAGTTGTTTTAGCCTCTCTCTCTCCCCTTCAAGGGCGCCTAATCTCACAGGGGGCAGAGGGGGAGAGAGGCAGGAGGAACAATGAGAACCATCCCCCCCCCTTCTCTACATCCCACCTCCCGGTCTCTGAGGTTTTAAAACAAGAGGCCACTTTAAGTTAATGAGCTATCAGCTGACTGGGAGAAGTCTCTAATGAAGCCTGATGTTCACACATTCCCCAGCTTGCTGAATAGGCCTCTGCCAACCCCATAACTGTCAGAAAGTTTCATTCATAAAATCCACATGCTGGGGGTGGTTGTGATGGGGGCAGGGAGGGAGCAGGGTGGAGATGGAAGCAGGGGAATGTGGGGTAGAGGTCTCCATATGGAGCAGTCAGCCCCAAAGGCCAAAGAGAAACATGCATGGCTGGGACTGGCAGGCTGGAGGATCTCAGGGACCCGGCTCCACTCTCCATTGTCTGGCTAGTAATTAGGAAGATCCTCCAAATGGTTCTGGGGGACAGTGAAGTCTGTGGGGATAATTAGTGAAGATTTGAGGGATGTTCCAGCTGTTATGTCACCAGCTTTGCTAGGGCCACAGGGGCAGGTGATAGTGGGATGAAGCCTAGGAATCATTCTGGGGCTTTGCTCTGTGAGCCGTGCTTTGCTGAGCCTCAAGTCTCCTGGCAGGACTTTAGGAGCTGTATTTGTGAGGGTCACTGGGGGATGGAGAGCAGAAACAATTCTGAGACAATTCTGGAGGAAAAGGTATAACCCTGGGGGAGGAAAGAAAAGTCATGTTTGCTTTAACATAGATAAATTTAGTGGTGGTGATGTGTGTTGGAGCTACATCTCCTTAGATAGTGCACGTTCTGGCAAGAGCAAAGAGGAAAGATGCAGATACAGGGTCAAACGCTGTTTTCCCCCAAGGGCTGGACTTCAGTTTGAGCAGTGAATTAGCATTCTAATAGATAGTAATCAAAGACCATGGTAGTCTTGTGACCTGCAATTTTGACATAAGACACTTCCAGGTCTTTCCTGAAGTTCTGACAACAAGGCGAAGTCTAAATTTCTTTTGAGAGTTGTTGGAGCTAATGGCCTGAGTGGAGGAATAAGAGCTTAGAGCACTGGACATCTATCTCTCTCTGAAACTTGCTTCTCTAGTGTATTTATTTGTTTAATTGGTTACAAGAAAATAGGGCTGTACAACTCAAGGTGGGATCTGTACTGAGTATGACGGGCCCCCTTTTGGTCCATTCCCAATCCCCAAGTCAGTATGCTGTGGCAGGACCAGGGCATAGCTGTTAAGCGTCACTTAAATTTCAGTTGTGCCAAAAGGCACAGTTAAATGAGAGATAGTCTCTGCCTTCGTGAGCTTACAGTGTAAATACACAATTCAGATTGAGTGGAAAAGAACACTTAAAGAGTCTTATTCAAAATCCACTGAAATAATAGCAGGATGTCTGTTAACCCTGAGCTTTGAAATATGATCATCTGCCTGCTATTACACAGGGCATCTGAATCCAGGGCTCTGAAGTCAAATCCGATCCAGACCATAATTACAAGGTAAATTTTGTTCATACATTTCTTGTATATACTATGAAGAGAAAGGGGTGGGATTTTGCAAACTATATTGAGAAATCAGGGGTGAATATACTTGACACAGAGGACAGCATGTGCAGCGGTCATAGGTAGTATTAAGAGCGTTGGATTCTGTGAAAAGATGAGTAAGTTGGGAAAGCAGCTGCCTTTAGAGGTTTCTGCGGACCGGAGCACTAAAATGAGTCAATACCATAACATTTTATTCAAGAAAGGCTCTATCTTCCCCTGTCTTTTGTCCTATCATTGAAATTTCACTGGAGTGGGGAACAATGTGGTCCTCTGCATATGGCAGAGGCAGTGCTGGAGAGGATGTAACTGGAATTTGACAGTAAACTGCAAAGGCTGTGGTGTGGTTGAAGAATCGAGGAAATATCTTTCCTATCACTGCTTTACAGGGATTTTAATTTTCCTTCCTTAAACTTGGTATCTCAGTTACTGAGTTTTGTTGTATTACAATAGTACCTGAACACTTCACCATTTTATCTGATGCTCTCATTTCAGAGATGGGGAAACTAAACACAAAATTTAGGGACCGAATCCATGAAAGAGCTTAGGCCTTGCTTTGCTTGGTGTCCAGGCAGTGTGTTTGCGGTGAAATTCAGATATCTGAGTTAAATAAGGGCACATGTATTTGTGAGGAGTCACACAGCTCCCCATGGGAGTGGGGAGTAAGCTAGTGGGTGAGAAGAGCTGAGAAGCAGGGTTGGATGTGCATTCTGGCAGTTGGGCACTTGCCTCTTATCCAGAGAGATACCTGCCTTCACGTGAGGTTCATAGCTGTGAATATCTCCTTTTTGGGTCTGCTCTCCCTGTGTGGAAGTAGCACTCAAAACTGGATGCAGGCCATAAATGCTAGGCTGTTGAATTCTTCCATGGTGAGGTTTCTTAAGCCACTTCTGATGAAGATCTTCTGTTTTTTATAAATAATAAAATATTCTGGATGAGAAAGTAGTAGACTTGTACTGTAAGCCAAGGACTATAGAAGTTGCTGGGCTGGAGGGAGGGCAGACTCATAGAAGACGAGAGATCTCTGAAGAATAGCTGTTTACACTCTCTATAGCAGAATGGGCTCTACATTTGGTCATCCCGCCTCTTCCGTGTGCTGGGCAAGGAGCATCTTGGGAATGAAGACATGTTCAGATCTACCTGTATCTCACTGAACACCAGTTCACTTGTGTTTTGAGTTGGACCTGAAGCTCAGTTTGTTGTTGTTGTGGTGCTATTCATCGGGTTAGATGCTGACTGGTTCTCCAGCTTGGCTTTTCTTGCGCTGGTTCAGGAATGCAACGCTAACCAGATCTACCTCAGGTGAAGTCTGGATGGTCTCTACTTGTGTTGTTTGATTAGTTTTGCTTTTTAGCTCATTGTCACTATTTCCTATCATCAGTATTTCTTGGGTGGCTGGCATATAAATCACTGACAGAGAAGAGGCAAATTCAGTGTTACTAGAGCTCTGCTCATGCCCACTTTTCCCCCTTCAGCATTGGCTTTTCCTTGGTAGTACCGTTGCTCACCCCCAGCATTCTCTTGCCCTTTACATATAGTCTTCTTTCTCCTCAACACTATGTTGCTCTTGCTGGTATTAAGTTTTTCTGGCAAATCCCGTAACAGTTTTGTGGAGTGCTGGTTTTCTGTCACTGCTGCTTGTATTTATTTTGTAGCTGGAGGATGGCTGGTCTCTCTGTGGTTGAAGGGCCCTTCTGCATGCTTTAGACTCACTTGGATGCTCTCAGCCTGATCTAAGGGCTCTCGGACAAGGAGCCACCAGCATGCCTCTTGGGAAGTTAGGGGAACATCTGCTGAAGGGTTTGTTCCAATCAGGTCAGAGACTTGCTCACAAATTGGTAAAGGAGGAGGGGAGCAAACAGACAGTGAGCAGGTCTAGATACAGGATAAGCTCCGCATCTTGTGCTGCATCATGGGTTGCGTTTCCTCTGTGCATGAGCCAAGAGGGACCACTTGCTTTACCAGCCTCTCATGTGAGCACTCAACCGACACAAGAGGCTCTGCTCCTTTCCCCTTGGGGGGATGCTGGAAGCAAGAGCTCTCAAGGGCTAAAGAAAACAAAACAATGTTTACTTAGCTGGAGAGCAGACTGTGCCCTGTGTAAATTGTACCAGGGCCTAAAAGTGCTTCAGAAATTAAGTGCCTCTGAAATTGGTTCCACAAGGTAAATGTAAGGCAGGATGATACCATTTTCCCCATCTGATGGGGTGTCCCATTGACTCATTTAAGAGTCAAAATTTGGCTACTCTGGGCCTCATCTCCAGGAAAAATGTCACAAAGGACAAAGTTTTCCCAAGGAAGAAGACTTTCTCCCATGGTTCTGCCAGCCCTGCGCCCTGTGGACAGCCAACGGAAGGTTAACCTGCAAGTCCCGCTCACAGGACAATGGCACTACTTGTGGGAGGGAGAAAAAGGAAAAGGGTGTTCTGAGAGCTCTACATTGGCATGATACAGCAACCCTTGTATGGGGGAGCAGGTCAGGTGCATTCTATGCTCCCAATGGCCAGGCAGAAAGGTTTGGAGGAGTGAAAGGTACTTGCCAAATCCAAATGTGTTTCAGGTGGGATAGAGAATAATCCATGTCTCCGTGTCCTCTCAGTGAGCTACAGACTGTTTTCTCTCTGGACTTGACCCATGAAGAATACAGGTCCTATTCCTAGTTCTGGGTATCCTTGGTTCTGTCACGGGTGTGCAGGCCAAACTGGCATGTTTCCAATGGAGCTACTGAAGAACGTACTACCCAGCCTCGTATGTATTTTGTACTCTGCAGAAACCAAAATGAGGAAACTACAATGTTCCTAGTTCAGC
>NW_010429271.1:21559-26099 GCF_000710305.1 Buceros rhinoceros silvestris
AAAGACTGCTTCTTGCCACATCCAGGCCTCTGGTGGCTTTTGTTTTTGTGACTGGAAGACTGACTGCAATTTATCATCTATGTACACAGAAGTGTCTCATCATACAGGTGGATTTTACTTCCAGCATCCAGCTTGTTGTGGCAGTCAGTTCCCAGCCCACTTTACCCTCTATAGGCATCCTGGTGATGCTGTGGATTTCTAGGAGTACCTTATTTCTCATCACGTATGTTTTTTTCTGGGTATCCATTGAAATGTATCCATGCTGGCTGTTGATTATTGTCATCCTGAGTTATTAGTGATCATTACAGAAATGGAGTACCAGGCTAGGTGGTTCTCTGTAGTCTCCTTCCTTCGTGATAGTAGGCCTGATACTACAGTAAAAGCTCTGCTCTGTTGTGTAGGAAAGCACATTATCACACCTTGGTCTTAAATCAATCAGCTGGAGTTTCCGGGAATTCAATTTGCTGGGCAGAGGATGTCATAAAAATGGTTAGGCTGAAAAGACCCCAAACCTCTTTTCCATCCAGACCTCTTTTTGTGTGTGTGTATCTTTGAATGCTGCAGTGGATTTTCTGGACCCATGACATGAGTTTTTGTCTTACGCGGTGCGTTAGAACCCTTGTGAAAAATAAAACATGTGATGTGGAAAGTCTCTAGTAAAGAGTGACTCAGGAAAAGGAAAACAAAACCCTTCAGTCTAACGAAAGAACAGTCTGTGTGAAAGAGCTTGGTATTTAATTGGAAATTGCAGTCAGTCTGCAGATGAACAGCCTTGCTGGCATCTGCAGGTGGGTGTTTTGCTTATGCTTTACAGTTCTTCCTGCTTGTGCTTGTGAATGTGTTCTGCTTGTCAGCTCAGAGAAGCAGAGATGGCTGCGATTTGTGGCTGTTCTTATTCCAGAAGTATCAGCAGTTCCCAATATCACATAAATGAGTGTTGTAAAAGTGTGTTAGTAAGAAACAGGCTCTGCAAAAATAGCTTACAGTCCAAACAGGGGTGACAGCCCTTGTTTTAGAGCTGGAGAGAACCTTTAGAGGTCATTATTAGAGATCAAGTGATGTGACCAAGATCACGCAGGGCCTTTTGCACTCTAAATTATATCTGGGACTTCTGCCTCACAGGTTCAGAGCTCACGAGGGCATTTTAATAGAGATTTTTTAGGAGATGCACTGACATACATTCATTCAAGGCAAATGTGATCTGCCATCTTGGGCCCAACCCCAGATTTGCTTTCATCAAGTCTAATTATGATAATGGTTCATTTAACCTCTCTGCCTCCCCCTAACTTCCGCTTTAAAGCAAAGGCACTGGCTGAGAAACCTTGGACTGCACAGTTCCATTTTTAGCTCTGTCTGACTCATTTAATGATTTGGTCAGGTTAGTTTGTCCTTGACTCAGTTTCCCCACTGTCAAAATGGGACTAATAACACTGTCCTGCTTTTTGAGGAAGGGTTATGAAGATAAATTAGTTTTGGCCGGAGAAGAGTCCTGCAGGGCTAGCAGAATTAGGAGGAGACAAGCACACTCTCTGTTGCAAGTATTATCTATCACTTAATGTTTCTCACAGCCCTCCTTGACTTCTACTGACTACGTAGTCTTTCTCCTCTTGCAAATCACCCGTGTGTCTATTGATCGGCAGGATCCCTTGCACAGACTACTGGGTCATCTCTCCATCAACTTCTTTGCCCTCTCAGAGGCAGATGGTTTTACAGTTGTGAGAGAGAGAAATCCTGGCCCCACCAATGTCAGCGAAGCCAGGATCTCGTCTCCGGTTTTCCACCACATGAGTGTTTCCTCTTCTGTACAGAGGCTGGCTATGGGGTGGCTACTGCTGTCTTTTTCTAGGGCTCCTCTAGGGAAGAATATCCCCTCCAAAAAATGTGGAGATGGTTTCAGGGGCAGACAAACTGATGAGGAGCGAAGGGATGGTTGGAGAGGGAAAAGCCAGCCCCACAACAATCTGACTTCTAGAGAGGGTTAAGTACTAAATGCCTCTTACTGGGTCACTTAATGATGGATGGTAGTTAGTGGGGGTGGGGTAAAGCTGACTTCCAGCCCTGCATCACTAAACCGTTCATTAGGAAAAACACACACAATGGAAAATGGCAGAGGGGCTCAAGTGTCCAATTTCTCTCTTGAACTCTCTGAACAGGAGGCTCCAGTCAGGGGAATCCCTGCCACCCTTTCTCCCCCTCCTTCTCTGGCAGTTTCTTTATTAATTAACGGAGTTGGCTGGGGACGGAAACGGAGGACAATAATCAACATAGATGGGTCTGCAGACCTATTTTTAATAATGTGCTTTGCATCTGTCCTAATTGGTATGGAAACAGTGACCTGATTGGAACGACCGGGAGCCTCTTGGGGCCTTTCTTTCTTCCTTTCTCTCCCTCTGTTTTCTTTTTTGTTTGGTTGAAGTTTGACTTGGTGGGAGTGGAGGGGCCAGCGGGTAAGAAATATAAAACCTAACCTTAGAGGCTGTTCACAGGCCGGGGAGCGGAGAGGGGTGACGTACTGGGGAGCGCATGGGATGTGGGGGCAGGGAGGCCTGGATTGGAAAGCTGGGCGTAAATGCACCCTCCAGGGTACAAAATCTGGCTGCCCCGAGGAGCTGAGGCTGAGCATGGGCAGGACGCGGCAGCAGCTCTCCTGGTTTAATCTGATGATGAGGAACGTGGTGGCTTTTCTGGGTGAGCCAAGAAAAGCTCAGGGACAAGAGGAGCACCCCGAGAGCCAGCTGATGGCCAATCCCTACGTGCTGTGTAACGAACAGTGTGCAGTGGGAGACAGCTCCTGTCTGCGAGAGGTTTTAACCTGCAACAGACAGTGGGGGAAAATGGATGATACGAGGCCAGAAGGTGGCTTAGGATGAAGGTGTGGCCCAGCACCTGGCTCCCCCAGTGCTGTGTGAGCTGCCTACCCAGGCCACAGAGGCAGCTGGCATAATGGCTTAGACACTGCGCTGGGGAACCCAGAACCAATGCTGTGTGCACAGGGACCATGCCTGTATGGAGAGAGGGAAGGAAATGTCCAATGTACTTGAGAGATGTAACGCTGTGCTATTTTCCTGTCACAGCTGGGTACACTCTTAGTGTTGGCATGTTCACGCAGAATGCCTGGTGGGGTGGGGTCCCAGGGCCGAGCTCTACTGAGCCTCAGTGACAACGTGTCTGTCTGTTCTCCCTGTCATCATAGCTGCCCGGGGAAGCAGCTGAAGGACCTCTTCCTTCTCTCTCCCACCCATGGGCTCCTGCAGGCTGTGCTCTGTTTGTTCAGGCTGCCTTCCAGTGCCTTCAGTTTCTTGGAAAGTTGCTCGTGCACCTTGAGCATTGGGAAGAACACCTTTCTCCATACAGCCGTAGTGTCCAGCAGAGCAGTGTTGCACGGGAATGGGGAACCCATCATCACGGGGAGGACTGAGCTTTTGTGCCCAGGCTGAGGAACTTGTCACCAAGGCAGGGATTATGATGGGTGCCAAATTACTGCCTTGCAGCTTCGCTTGCTGTTAAAAGCTTGTGTGTACACACACCATCAAACAATGAGGTGAAAAAACAAGCTCGGAACCTGAAATTACAATGAAGAAAAGTGATTTTCATGTAGGCTAGGAAAGAAACTAAGCATTATTTAAAATAAGACAAACCACTTGGGTGGATGGATGCACAGAAGGATTAACTCAAACAGCTGTTTTCTTATCTGTCCCCGAAGTGGCTCAACATTTCCAAGACTGGCCACTTTATTTTGAGTACCACAGCAATTTTTTTTTGTTTTCCTGTAAGCCCCAGCTCCTAGAATGCAGCAGTATATGTAAGAATCTTAGCTTTCTTTTGAGAAACCTTGCTGTTCTTGTACTTGCTGTGGAAAACTTGAAAAAATGGTTTCATTGCCCTCAAAGAGATCAGAAAGAGAGCCTGAAAACATGATCTCCCAAAATGTATTGTGTTTAGTAATAATAATAATTAAAAATCTTGGGTGCTCTTCTCCAATCTCCGTTTTCTGGAGCCTTGCTTGTTAATTTGCACTACTTCAGCAGCCATGGAGACGTGGCTGAATTCGGACTGTCTTTATGGATGGCAGGTCTGGGCATCCGCGGTGTGTATATATCCCTGCTTAGAAAGCGGAAGGAAATAAAGGAGTGGAAATGCAGAGGGAGCAGGCAGTGAGCTCCTGCCACTGCGATGTGAGAGAAGTTGGCCAGGTCCCATGTAAATCAAGGACAAAGTTGACTAATTTCCTGGGTCGGTCATGGTGAAAATATCACATTTCATGGTTTGTTGCCGATTCATAGAAAAATCCTATTAAAACTGGGCAGATTACTTATACAATTTAAACAAATGATGATCAAAGATTGTATCATGTCCTGTGAAGAATGAAGAGGAATAGAAATGAATGTGCATCTGGCGAGATGGGGCCGGGAGGGCTGTTCCGCGCAGACCCGCTCTTTTAGCGCTGCGGGAACGGGGCGGGGGGCAGGAGGGTGCAGAGGTTCGGGGGATGCCCGCTCTGTTTGGCCGGGGCTGCTCGGCAGAGGGTGCCTGCGGCAGC
>NW_010429272.1:0-22582 GCF_000710305.1 Buceros rhinoceros silvestris
GTTCCTCCATGTTGAACCCAGGACAATTATATCAGTGGAATGTAATACTCTTTCACTGTTACAAATAGCCATAGACCCATCTTTGGTCATGTAGTGTTTTCTACGATAGAAATTGTAGGATTTTGGATTTAGTAACCACAGGCAAAAATGAAAGAAGCCTGTGAAAGTCAATGACAATTTGCTTTAGAATGTGAAAATAATGTTCTAGACCATAAAATGAGAATGACCCTTAAACAATTAATAACTCTAAATTAAATTAATCCAATCAGTGGATTGCTTCTACGTGAAAAGAAGTGTCAGCTTTAAGGTGGAATACTCAAATTGTATTTTCCAGCGGACAAGCTATTTTAATAAAGAGCAAGTGAAAATGTTTTTTCCAGCAGCATGAAAGAGCATTTTGCATTTATCATTATTTGTTTTTCCCCTGTATTCTCTTTACTCCTCCTTTTAAGGTTGAGTCACAGTTGTCACTTTGGTATTCTTGATGAAAAACCTATTAAGAATGGTTTTTCATGTGCAAGGATCTCTTTAGTTTGACTCATGGGTTGTCAAAGCGCATTTCACTTGTTCAAGTGGTAAACTCACAGTATGTGTTTTCAAAAGGAGAAAGGGAAAAAAAAAGTAAAAATAAAATGTAATTCTAACTTTGTTTGGATATGAGGATGAGTTATTGTGAGATATCTTAAACATTACACTATTTTCTATTGTATCCTAATGCATTCTAGATGTATAGAATCACTTTTGAGGTTAGATGCAACACTGAACTCCTAATGCAATCTTAGCGGCACAACATTTTCAAACTGATACAATATAATTACCTGTGATTTAGAAAGAAATTCTGTTCCCTAAGCGCGGCAGGGGTGGAAGAGCTTCACTTGAATAGGTCGCATTAAACATTCTTCCCTTATCAATTTCTACTGATTGGCTCCACAGCAACTTTCTCTGAGCTAATTATGAAAATACAAATGTTAATAGGATGAGCCTAGGGCCAGCTTACTGCTACCTCAATACTGAGGTAACCAACTGCTGAATTCAAGCCCTGAAGGAGTCCTGCAATTTATCTCCATCACCTTCTTGGTCTGCTGTCCGGGACTACGCAGAGGCCTTCAAGGAAACCATGCTCACGTGCACACAAGAACTGTTTTGTTTTATGCAAATTTGATAAATTTTCCAAATGAGAAACTTGCTCCATCCATCGCACTAAAATTGTAGCTACTGAGTTCACGCAATGCAAATTCATTTTCACTTAACTTTCTTTGTCAGTCTTCCAGTTTGCCTAGCAGAATCTGTCACAGAGTTTTGGCTCATTACTTTTCAGGATAAATATTTGTCTTATATCCTCAAGACAAAACTGCCATTGTTCAGCTCCATTCTGCTTTGAGATTCTGCTTTGAGATTGACATAAAAAGTAAATTTTTTGATTCTGAAAACCTCAGTGAGTGTGGAACTTTCTACTTTCATATCCTTAGAAGAATTTAGAGAATCTTTTCTCCCTCCCAGTTTTTAAAATGACTTCATTTTAACTTTTGTCTGTACTAACAAAACCACAGACTTTCACAAGGAGGATCAAGGCACAACAGGGAACCACTTTAACTTAACTTCAACTCTTAGAATCTTAACACTGGGAATTTTCACCCTTTTGTGAGTTTAAGTCAAGACCAGGAAAATCTAATGTAGCTTTTGTCTGAAAAACTATGTAGTATTCATACTGCACAGAGTCTGAAACCATACTAAGGCAATGGGAATTTTGCCTGAATGAAAGCAGAATCAGACCCATACATTATTATAATTGTTGTAGTAAGAAGACTGACTGTGTATATGAAATTTAGTTAAAGTATACACACTCCAGTTTCTAAATTCGTGAAACAGTTATCACTTAGTAATATTAACAGTATTAAAATAATCAGCATTCCATTACTGCAATGGAATTAGCCTCTTAGAAGAGGAAAAACAACCTTCTATTGTCCCTTATCCGTGATGAAAGTTACCTCTAAAACAGAATTCTTGCTTCATTCCTGAAAATTTGATGGAGGAATAAAATCTTCAGTAATCCATAGAATTCTCCATTCAGTCTCAAATAGCTTCCACTGAAATGTTTATGCTTTGACAAGATCTGCATTCATAGAAAGTATTCTATGTAGTCAGGAATCTCCATTTTTTTTAAATGCTTTAGAAGGGGTATATATAAAAGTCTTCCAATTTCATTATGAGTATAACTGATTCTCTACTTAAAACACAATTGTCCTTACTTTGTATTCAAATACACAATTCTTTCTGTTCTAAATATTCCCTGTTCCATACAAGCAGCAGCATAGGCTTCTTCAAGGTCAGCTTCTTAGTCAGCTTTAATTGTCATCAGTCTAAAATATATTTTATAAAAAGTAAAAGGACTGGACAAATTTTAAGGATAAGGCTACACTGTAGGTAGTGAAAGTGTTTCCTAGCTTCAAATGTCTGCTGGAGCTACTTTTGTGTCCGTGCAGGAAGCATAAACCAGGAGTGTGCCGTGCACGTGCCTTTATTTTCCCACTAACATAGCTCAGGTATTTGAGCCAGAAAGAATTTGTGATGATGAAAGCTATGAGGTGATCTGCACAGTTTAGCTACCCCACAGCACAGCAGGAACCTACACACACCAAGATGACATCTGTTCACTCTGAAGTTGATAAATTCAACAAAGTTTATATCCACATGTTAGGACTGGAGAGCTCCTATAGGGATATTCTGTGTCTGATGAGTGGGGGATAGATATTAATTTCCTTCAACTGTTAGGTCATAAAAAATCACGACTGTAAAATCTGAACATATATCATCTCACTTATCTCTCCTAATAGAATATATATATATAACTGTTAATTTTCTTTCATTCTGAATTGTTTGCCACACTACCAGTTAGCATTATTAGTCAACTCTTCCCTTTATAATACAGACCTAACTATATAAAAATGTGAAGTTGGGGAGAACAATACATTTAGAACTGATGTCAGAAATTACTTGCAAAAATTACTTGAAAAAGAAATAAGGGGGGGGTGTGTGACGAAATAAAGGAGCTTCTTAACAATGAGGTGACTACTTTGACAAGATTATCAGGTAACCACAGTTCATTTTTTTTGCTGGATAAACAAACTAATAATATTGATGCCACTAGAATTAATTTTTAAATATTAAGGCTTTCATAATTTTCATACAACACTTATTAGTGCATGCTGCTCTGCCCCAGGACTGAAACTATATTATTCTTGGTTTTCATCATGAGTGTCATACAGAGTGTTTGAAGCTGAATGGACTAATTCTGTCAGCAGAATAGTTGATATTTCACATAAGAATGGTAACTGTACTCAAGGACAAGTCAACTGATCGAAGTGTAATATATGTGAACGAGCATTATGAATTGAAGATCCTCTTCTAAGCTGTTTCACCATTACTCATTCACCTTTTAAATAACCCCTAATTCCTGGCATTACTCATTCAACTGCATAGTATTATAGCTGAAGAATTTGTTTATGTGACAACAGCATAAGCTACTGCATACATAAAATATAGACACACACATACACATATGTTTGGAAGTAATTTTTTTGCTTTATGTTTAGATGTTATAAATCCTTAGTGATCCAAAAGAGAAAAAAGACTTTACTGTTAAAAAACCATGAGGTGGTCAGATATCAAAAACAATCAATCTTCTTTGTTTAAACAATTCTTATTTGGCATGAAGGAATGTACTCAGAAATAACCAATACTCTTCTTTTCAATTGACTTTATCACCTGAAGTCCATAGAGTATATAAAATAACATATATTACAACACATACTATACTGTAAGATACAAACAATACACAATATAAAATACAATACAATACACAGTAGAGTGGACAAGATTAAAATTACTATACAATACAGTACATAAAATGACAAAAATATCATCTGGTATTTATGGGAGGGAAAAGGAGGATTTTTTTTTAAAATAGAATATTTCTTTTCCTCTGTCGTCTTCTTTTGCAATGATCTGAATATTAGTGGTTTTAATGTGAGAATATTTCAGTGCTGTATTACTGCAGTAATATCTGTGATAGAGACACTTAACTTAGGACAGATAAAAATTGACAGTGGAGATCACCAGGCTAGAGAAGTCAAAGGAAAAGCAGAGGTCTGGAGTTACCTGGAGAGAAAGGGTCCAAAGGAGCTGACCAAACTAGGTCAGCTTCTGTCCTCATCTGACATGCAGGAGATGAATCACACACATGGACAGCAAAACAATGTGACCCATAGTAAAAGTGTTGCTTAGCTCCAGATTGCCCAGGGGCCTTTCATTGGAATTCAGACCTTGCCAGCTGGAAGGAAATAAATCCTGCAAGCACATGCTGAGGCATGAGACCTTGGCAGGGGCTAAAGGGTATGTCAGGGGACCTACACGAGACCCCCAGCCCCTGGAGTGGTGGCTGGATGATGGGTAGGTCAAAGGACCCTGATGGGGGCCCTGCAGGGCCTCATACATTTGTTTAACAGGCAGCTCTCCTTGTCACACAGAACATCTCATGAGCTGGAAAAGGGATGCTCTGGACAGTTTTCCTGCAAATCTCTGGATAAGAACCTCTCTTCCAGTGGCTTTCTCAGCTCTGGAGAAGACTGAAAGGGGTCTTATCAATGTTTCTCAATATCTAAAGGATGGGTGTCAAGAGGATGGGGCCAGACTTTTCTGGGCCCGTTGACAGGACAAGGGGTAAGGGGCACAAACTGGAACGTGAGAAGTCCCATCTGAACATAAGGAAAGACCTCATTACTTTGAGGGTGACGGAGCACTTGAACAGGCTGCCCAAATAAGTTGTGGCATCTCCTTCTCTGGAGATATTCAAAACCTGTCTGGACACCATCCTGTGCAACCTGCTTTAGCAGGTGGGTTGGACTAGATGATCTACAGAGATGTAGGTCCCTTCCATTCCTGATTCTGTGAATATGAGAACAATAATCCGTCCTTTAGCTTTCACACCATTTAGATTCTGTCAAGTCTGGAAGAAATAGGATAACTCCTTTCCATCTGCAAAACACTGGAAGTGATAAAGACCCTGTGTATTTTAGAATAGCTGTGAGGATGTTTGAGGTAATGGCACCACGTTGACTGGTGTATCAACATTAAGCAAGTTTCTAGTTTGTAACAGGAACAAACAGAAGCTGAATCAAGTTAAAGATGGACACAAACCAGCTGACAATCTGTTGCAATAAAACATATCTACCTGACTGAACTGAGCTTTGATTGGATCATTTTGCCTTTTTGTCTTCCAAGATTAAGAAATGGAAGATTCAAACACCTGCAATTATCAATATGAGGCACATTTTATAATAGAAAAAAGCATATCAACTGCAAAACATTTTGAACAGATCCAAATATAAAGGGATAATACCTTTAGACTTCGAGCAGCAAGAATGAAGAATATACGCATCAAAGTGAAGGGGAAAAGAGAAAAAGGGAAACAGCTCGGGTACTGAGACTATAGAGTATAATTAGTGGGAAAAGGCATCTCTAAGGAAGAGCTGCAACTTAGTCTCAAAGTCTGCCAGTTGCTAACTATCGTATCAGATCCCTGTGCCAGATTTGAACGGATATAAACAACTCCTGATTAATTTCCATTTCTGAATATACGATAAGCCGTGTCGGTTGAGAAGGGTACCTTTTAAGTTTATGCTACAAATAAGAAACCATGGTTTTGCCCCATTCTCTCATCTTCCCTTTCATCTCTGTTGTTCCTCATGTTTCTGTAGTTATTTTCATCTTTCTCCCATTATAGCTGTTTAATGCTAATGAGATAACATTGGATTCAACCCCAGGTAAGTCAAAGTGTGCTTTCTCTTGTGTGAATATCAATACCTGGACTCAGACTTCTATGGCAATACACAGACCAGGTAACTATGAAAAGACAATTCTTTGATAGTAAAGGTGACTTACATTTTAATGACTTGTCACCCCACAAAATCACTATGAGAAAAGAGAAGATTACAGAATCTGAGAAAATTCTTTTCTTCTAGAATGACTGAGCTAGGTGGAAAGGAAAGGATATAAATACTGAACAGAACAGAATCACTACCAGGATATAATTATCTGGACTCTTAGGCAGACCATTGCATGCCTTTTTATGTGGCATAACTTTCTGTATTCAATTCAAAGTCATTTGAGGTCAATGGGAAAAGTCTTACTGAATTTGCTGGCATTTAGATAATGCTGTAAATCTGGAAGCAACCACAGTGCAACTATTTGTATTTTTTACATGATAGGTTCATGGGGGATACGGATGTATTATGTAGAACACCTGTCAGAATCTGACAACTAAACAGTCATATTGGCACATTTCACAGAGTCTGAGCCATCTCAGAATGAGAATATTTTTTGGCCCCTGAATTCGTCCTGTAACTTACAGGGATGGATATTATGAACAAGAGTTGAACACCCTGATGTGAACTCACAAGATACACTTGTGGTAAAAGCTCAAAGAGGATTTAAGTCCGTGAAAGAGTCCTGATCTCTACTTGATACTTGGTATTCAACTAGAACTGTATAAAATACTTATCTTCAGGTTAAACAACATTCAAGTTTTCAACTTGAACTGACTTTCTGAATTACCAGTGGACTGCTTGATGCACTTTTAATGTCTGCAGACTATTCACTTGCACTGGAGAGGAACGGTCTTGGTTGACTAGCTTGTCTTGAAATGTTCTGAACCTTCCATGCATTTAGAGTTCAAATTAAGGTCATTCAAGAAGCTCACATGGTACTTTGGCCCCCACTTGGTTAACTCTGCTTCTGGAGGCAGGAAACTGAGCTTAATTATCTGAGTCCCTAAGTAATTCACATACTGATTTACCCAACGATGCTTAAACAGAGGGTGTGTAATTTTTCATTTGTAATATACGCATGTATTGCTATCTATCAGGTCAAAACACTAAACTCAGGCCAAATAGGTTTGTGATGAAAGCTGGGTGAAGTGAACAGGAAGGACTGCTCTTTCAGCCTCCAGGGTGCAGAAATATTAAGAAAATCACTGAAACTTTTTTTCTGAATTGTTTTGGATTCTTTTCCCTAGTGAATCATGAAGAGGCCACTTTTTTAATAGCATGCAAAGAAGCAAGAAGTATTATCCACAGCAGCCAGCAGAGAGAGCTGGAAAATAAAGAGGGGTTCACTAAAAGCTTTCTGCCAGACATGCTTCTCTTTAATAGTATGACATTAAGACTAGAAACCCTGAGGAGACAATCAGCACCAAACACTCTCAGCAGTGCACAGATAGATCCTGCTGGCCCCAAGAATCTCACCTTCTCCGCATCTGCTTGAGGTCATTGTTCTGGCTGATACCAGGAAGTGCCAGTACTTCTGAAAGAACACTGTAAAATTTGATTTGTGAATCAAATGGCCATGAAAATACACACGCAAATATCGTATCAGACTAAGGACACTAAATGATAATGAATTCAGTTTGGCTTACCATTATTATTTGCTTAATTCTGAAATGTGATGTTCAGGTTGAGCATAAATGGATCCTCTGTCATCTCAGCTTTTCATCAACAGAATTTTCATGAGCTAACTTCTAGATGTTTTCTGATTAATAGATTTAAATTTGCTTGGGAAAAATCTACCTTATGCAAGCATTTAGCTCGGAAAGCTTCCACTTTCAAATTGCAAACCATTGTGCAAATGAGAAAAATTACCAACATTTTTCTCAGATTCTTGTGAAGTACTTATCTGCTTGAAATGTCATCCCAAGGATGAGAAAACATAGTGATCATCCCTGTAATAGGCATGGAGAAAAAACCTATCAACTTCATCATGACTTCTCTGAGACAAATGAGAGTTTCCTCCATAGTAATGTGTTCAAGGGATCCAGCTTGTCAGAATGACAAACCTTTTAATGCGTACAAGCTATCAAGCCTCCTACTAAACCAGAAGAGTACATAAAGGGGAAATCAAACAGGCCAAATCACCGGAACAAAAAACCGTGAATATTTTGGTCATTACTGTTGCTATCTTCTTTCAGTTAGACTCTGCTCTGAACTGCCTTGTGTGGGAATCTCTCTTTCACCCCCTCTTTTGGGTCTATCACGATCCTAGGGAGACTTGTCTCTTCATTTAAGAAGCTAAATTAGGCAGTGTATATTCTCAATGCCTCCCCCAATTGTTCACAGTTATACTGACTGCTCATTCATTACATACTTTGACTTACCTAGAGCTTTTCAATTTGATTCTATTTATCTCTCAACATTGAAAAAACAAACTTTCACATGCATTTTGTGGGGCAGAGAAGGAAGGGAATTAAATGTGGTTGATTGTATTGTGTATACAGATATTTGTTTGGTACTAACCAAAAACCATGCCTTTTAGTTTGCAGCCCTCATGAATACAGAGTGTAACTATAACAAATGGCAAAAGAAATGCAGAGAAGTGGCATTATTTCTGAAGCTGAAGGTATGATAACATGAAATTGGATTTTTTCATGCTATTTGTGACAAGCTACTGCATGTCTCTTACCAAGTGAAAGAAATACTCAAATTCCAGATCTACTCAGATAGTCAAAACCAATATATGTGGTAGGTCATGTCAATAGCTTTTTATGTCAACTATTTAAAGCAACCTAAAGAAGAAAAAAATCTATAAGGCATGTACATGGGATACAATTCTCAGTCATGAAAAATATGGATAAGTGATAATTGAACTCCTTTATGCTTTTTAAATCAATTCAGGCACACATTTTGCAGTAGATAACTCATTAATGTTGTCTCAGCATGTTACTTGCTATCTTAAATCATGAGTTTAAGAAACCATGACAGAAATAACTCTTCCCAAATTAATCTTCTTGCAGGTGATACAAGAGGATAAAGAATGTAAAAAAAAAAATCTGAGGTGCAGCTTTTTTCATAATTAAGAGTTACAATCTCTAACTACAGAATGATATTCTAAAGACTACAGGGAAAACAAATCAAATTTGCAAAAGAGAAAATTTGCAGATTTTTACAAAAAAGTGTGGCTATGGCACTCATCCTCTTTGTTTCGATAGCAATGGCACAACTTTCATAGTGTGGGGTTTTTTTCCACCTGTTGTTAAAATACTCATATGAAAAATAAAAACATTTTTAACATGTTTTATAAATAGAGAAGAAAGATCATGGTATTCTATACTGTAAGGTAAAAACATCTCTAAAACTGCCCTCAACACCCAAATCATTTCACATATGTCCTGGTTTGAGTAAGAACAGAACTGCACTTTCTGAAGTTAATGGCATTTTCTGCAGACACTGTCTGCTTCTAGAAGACTGCTACTTCCCCAGAAGACCAAGTCATTATAGAAAGAATATTTTTGATAGTTTTTCTATGTCTACGCAAGCTTTGCTTGCCAGGTGATAAATAATTTCTGTCTCATACAATCTTAACACACAATCATTGTACTAGCTATAGTGTTCTGAGACACTAACCCTGTCCATGCACACTAGCACTTCTGCTTCCCCACTGTGTAGTTGCTTATATGTTCAGGGGACACATTTACTCCTATCAGCCCCACAGGGCCTTGTGCACTCAGTGTTGACCCATGCAAAGACATGTATACCTCTGCTATGCAACATCCATCTCTTAATTGAACCGACACAAGGAATTACCTACGTGGCTCTACACAGTAACACCAGGAACAAAGAGCGTGGGGAAATTATTAAATATAATTTCTAAATTTATCAATTATTGTGCTTCAGTTTATAGTCTAAATATAACAACTTCTGACATTCACATACTGAGACAAGAGGAAAAGATATTTTTTCAGTCCATTATTACCAAACCAATACATTGGTGAACATTACTTGCATGCAATGAAAAACAAACCAGAAACACACACAGATCAAAAGTGCCAACAGTTCCAATCTAGAAACAGAGCCCCTGTATGGTATAGAAAACATACAATTCCTTGAACAGAGGATTCATTGATTTAATGAATGTCTGATGTATAAATGAAGAGTTCATCATAACATCTCATAAAAACAGTGTAGTGAACTAAGATTAGAATTACAGGTTACCCTGGTTACAGCTACTGATAAATTTCAAAAGAAGCTAGAATTAGCTTGAATCATTCATTGCGTGCATTAGCTAGCATAGGAAAGAAAAAAACTTGACAAAGAATTTTCATTTGGGAAGGCAATTTTGATCTGAATTGCTGTTTCACTAAAGGTAAACAATTTTTAATTAGTTTTTTCAGTGACTTCAGGTTGTCCTACTATTGATAGTACCCCAATTGTTATTTGCAAATAAGCAGAGGCTTTACTAAATAAGTTATAGAAGACTTTGTAATTAATTTTGGTGTGATCTACTCTTCCTGATAAATCCTTTGGGAAACCAACTCAGATAGATACTAACACAATTATTTGTATTAAACTCTATCTAATCTGCTACAGATAAGGTTACTTGATAAAATATATGGACTCAGAAGATTTCACAAACCTGGATTTCAACCAACCTTTTCAAAGTTCAATGAAAGACCATGAAACATGCTGAAAGAACTTATTAATTATTAATACTTCAGCAATTGTGAGAGAATTTAGCAATTATACTGTTAAAAGAGATCAGACAGACAGGAATGGTGGTTTTCCTAGCACCACGAGTACAAGCAGACTTACAAGAAGATGGAAAACAACTTTGTTCTTTTCTCTTTAGAACAGGCAGCTTTGTGTCATTGTGAGAGGGAGTAAGTTAACTAAAGAGAAAGTTTTCAAGAAATTTTCCTACAGTATAACAATTAATTAATAAAATATCAGAAAAATGTGTTATCAGCTGGTCTTATATTCAGGACAATACCAGTGTAACCTGATCAGTGCTAACTCTATATACTCATGCTTTTCAGAAAGCAATTCTTTTCTTTCTACGTAGTTGAGGCACTTATCTTGGAAGATAGCTATGTGTAAAATTTTCTACTGCTTTCTCAGGTCATCACAAACCTGTGCAAATTATTGTCCTTAAGCATATATCTTGGTGTTTCTTTTGATGGATTGAACACACCTGTCACAATTATCTCTTGTCAAAGGGAACATGCTGTTCTCTAACTGCAGTGAAATAATACTACTGATGCCAATTGACCCTATCCTGCAATACTCAGTTTGTCTTCTGTAATTCCTAAAAAAACTTTAATATCAGGAGGTAAAAAAGTATTGACAAATCAAATTTAGAAGTCTAGGAGACAGTGGATTTTGAACATTTACAGGAGCTATGTTCATAACAATGAAACTATGTAATTTAGCTATGTAATTTAATTCTTTGTAATACATTCTGAAGGACTGAACATCAACAGGGATAAATGAAACATCCATTTAATTCCATGTTAATACAGTAATTTCATCCAGTTCAGAATCTAGAAAACACAGCACAGATTATCACTCTTCTCAAATATGCACACCAAGTGTTTATCCAGAAAACCAACGTCTTTTCTTCTAGAGCTAACTCACATCCAGTGGTACACCTCGCTATGCCATGGGAGAGTTTCTAACTGAGAGATTTAATGTTGGAGAAGAAAGATAAAGTGAGACTTTTAAAAAAACTAAAAGGAAAGTTTACATAATGTCAGTCTTTGGGGTGCCTTAAGTTCGGACTTCTCTGAGGATCAAGATCTCTCAGCTTCGCAAGCTATTTTAGCCATCATTCATGAGCTATCAGTATAAATGACCGTCCTTGGCAAAAAGGCAAAGAAAAAGAACCAAACACAGTGTTCTTTGTAGGTGGTAGTTCCAAAATGAAAGCAATCCGAAGTTCAGTCGCTGACAATTCTACCTCTTACTAAAAGTCATCAATTTCACGAATAACAAAATTCTAAGCCAAGTCCTAAAAAGGCAAATATCTTTTATTATGCAGTATTGTAAATGTCCGTTATCAATAATTATTTCCTCTTCTGTTCCTATCATCCTCCAAGATGGAAAGGGACAACCATGAGTTTACTTGTAATTGATGCCAGGTTTGGATACATTTTGATTTTCCTCTACTTGTCAATAGCTCATTAAATGTAACTGCTTCACAATAAAGACATGAAAATGAAATATGTGGATTAAGGGATTTTAATATTAAAGCATGTGTTAAAGGTCTTTGAGGTATCTAAAGTATCTAAAATCTTTGCAGAGTAACAACAAAGGTTAGTAATTATCAGTCCAGTGTCTGAAAATAACATGGCAGCACAATGCTAAATTTCCTTGAGAGGTCCATGAGAACCCTGGGTTCATCCTGACAGACAACAAAACTGTGGGGAAAAGCCTTGCAAAATGTGTCTGCTTCATGCACACACCCCTTGGTCCTATGGTAATCTGCATCAGGGACTCCTCAGGTCTCCCTGAGAAACAAGTCCTGCTGTTGAAGCCAGCCAGAGCTAGGAGCCACCAGCACCTTCTTGAAGAGGCTTAGTGTCAGGCAGAGGTTTAAAAAGTGTCACTGTTGATCTTGTTTGCATATTCCCTAAACACCTTTGCATTTTAAGCAAACTTTATTGATTCTTTAAGAGAGTAACCTTCTTTTAAACTAATGGGGTAAGATGGACAGCCTTCCTAGACAAATAGCTTATACATACAAAATTACATGTTGATAACGATTTTTTTTTCCCTCTCTAAAACATTCCTTCATGGTACCTGATTATCACTTCTGTGGAGCTAAAAAAGATTTATATCAGCTGAAAGCTGCAGGTAGCCTACATTTTATCTCCTAAAACAGTTCAAATGCAGTGCTATACTAGAGGTTTTTCATCTGGAGACAGAACTTCTTTAAAATAAAACAAAAACTACCAGAAATAAAGGTTCTAACCAATACAATCTGGTTTGATATATTTAGGCACAGAGATAAATTTGCTAATCTGCACAGTAGCTAAATGAACTAGGTGATGGGAGCAAAAGTTTACGTTCCACTATACATTTAATCTGCATTTTGTTTCAAGGTGAAGAAGAAAGGCCAAGGGAAAACAGAAGTGGGGAAACTAGAACACATAATTTTCAAGGAAGAATATAAGATTTTCATTGGAAACGAATCTATAGTAAAAAGTAAGTTTTTAGAAATTTTAGTTCTGCTTGCAATGCAATCTTGATGCTGTATGATTAATTTTTTCTATTTTCTGAGCAAACATTGAAAGTTACTAGATGAAAGAGAAAGCAAGTCATAGAACACTGTCAAGTATTTTTCTAATAAATTTTCTATGTAAAGAACATAGGAAACTCTAATTTAGTCCTAGGCCTTTACAATTTCCTAACAAAAGTATCATCAATATGATTTTTTAAATTATGCTTGCAATTATAAATTAAATTATAAATTATTATAAATTCACTTGATTTATTCCAGAATCTACCAAAAGGTGAACAATTTGCAAAGAGAAATTTCTATAAACAAGCTTTTAATCCACAGTTTTAAGGCTTCAGAATTTATAGGTACAAAATTATAGACATAAATGGTTTCATGAGCAAATTCAGACTCTTAAATATTTGATTAAAAAAAATGTACTTAACAGGTTTCTGAAACCATTCTCTGACCTAAAAACATCCATGGTCAGGCTTCTACTCTGATTTCACAGTGCTTATGTACCAGAGACATTCATACTTCATTCGCAAGAAGGTGTTATTATCCCTTCCCTTTAGAGTATCCTATCAGTTAACTAAAGTGCATTCCCAGAAATGTTATTGACTGTTAGGACACCTGCCTAAGTTACATAAATTGTTCCGTTTATTGTATAAAGCATGTAGATTTTCAGTTCTCTCTGTACCAGTGACACCTACAGCCACAGTGCCTAGTGTTGTGGCAGTCGCATCTACTTTGGGACCACTGGCCAGCACTGCAGTCACAGCACTGCTATAGGGCTTGTCCCAAACTGGAGCCGTAGGCATAGGTTAAACATAGGTGCTTGGGAATTTCCAGTGCCTCCAAGTTTAAGTGGCAAATGCTAGAATCGCAAGCATATAAGTTTTGTCAGCACCTAACTGACATTCAGATCCAACTTGTGTTAGCTAAGCTTACTTAGGAAATTGGCTGTTATTATCCTATGATTACAATATGAAAAGTTTATAATTTCATTCCTATATTATCATATCTTGTCTTTATGCCTTTTTCTTTGAAATTCTTCTAGCTACACTTACTCCTACTGCTAAAAGAATTCACCAACTTTCATCAAATCTCTGACCCTTAAAGGCAACTTGATATGTCATCAACACAATATTATTACTATTTTCTGAGAAAAGAAAACTCTGCCCTCTAACAGAAACAAAGAAGGAGAGGAAATTGTTTGGAATATTAAAATGTGTCCGCAGTGAAACATTTAAAAGACAATAGTAAGAGACACCTTTACTGAAAGGATAATGAGAAAATCACTTAGCAGTTAGGTACAGAGACTTTCTATGTGAAGATATGCCCTTGTACTTTCTGGTTTCAAAAAAAACCAAGCAACAGTTCGAGGATACAGACAGAGGAAGAAACTAAGTCAAGAAACTAAGTTGTTGTAATTAAAAGTTTTACTAGTAGAATTAGCCATGCCTCCAGGATGTCCTAGAGTGAAGCAAAACATGTTAACATTTGTTTTAAGGATTTTCCCCTTCATACGAAATTAGTTAAATACAGGCATATATACTGGTAACATGAATACACTCTCCTGATAAACAATTAATTATTAATTGTGATCATCTCTTCATTCCATTTATCCTGAAACTATCAGCATTATACTGAGTACTGTTCAGAGGAAGCAAGATCTTATTGGGAAAGGATTTTAGGATGTCTTACAAGTAATTTTGGTAAAAACTGTATTTAATAAAAGCTAAGAAAAAAGATTAATCAGGGTAAATTTGGGGATATAGTTTTCATATGCTGCTCTTTGGGTTCATATTGCTATGGTTTTCACTGGTACAGTTACTCTTTCAGTCTTCATAAAGTAAGGAAATCTCATTCCTTCCTTTTTATACAGGAAGAATTGAAGCACTGCATGGAAAAATTACTTTGAAGCATCACTATCACTCTGGAGTACTGACTTGAACCTGTGACTCTGAAGATAAAGTACGTTATAGAAATAAAAATCACAGCTAATTTCTTTTCAGCTTCCCTTCTGCTTGCTGAGTAATTTGAAAGATTGCAGCCTGTTCCCCATAGACAGGAGTCCCCTCTCCTCTTAGTAATAATCCTTTGTCTTTTTCTAATGTCAAATGAGATGTGGCAGCTGCACCAAAAATTTGCTTATGAAGCTGATCCACCAGGCCAGAAGTAATAAAAATTCTTGCTATGTCACTACAGTAGAATAATAGAGCATGTGAGTTCATAGAGGCATCATCTGAACACTTTCTGTGACCATTACATTCACTTCTCAAATAGAAAAGGAATTCAGTGGGGTAAAACAGCCTCTATTGACTAACATTTTCGGTACATAGCACCATACAGCTCAGAGAAGAATGGTCTGTTACTGCTCTTTTCTAATGGGTGTTTATTATCCCAAGGCATGCTACAGTGTGAGAGTACTGCAGGTGATTAATGATTTCACCTGCTGCAAAAGAGCAATTGGAGAAATGTCCATTTCATTTATTACCTGAGAAACACTACTAAAATGTAACTATCCAAGTACTTGTAGAGGAGGACACTGTGTAATCAATAATGAATAGACTCAGTCACCTTAAAAAGCCACACAATCTGGAGTTTAGAGGTAACTCCTTTTATGAACTGACAGACTTTCCTGGGCTGCTGATTGAGTTACAGAATAGCTTCATCTCTAAGATGAAGATGTTTTGAAAACATCACAGAAGGAACTATACTATCTATGCTGAAAATAGACCACCCAGTCTGAGGAAGAGTATGCCACATGCATTATATATTGTAGTTCTTCTAGTCCTGCAATAATTCCAACTTTAGAGTCCACTGGATTAAAATTGGTTCTGCTGAGATGACATGGTTTGTGTCAATGTAATTCAGTGTATTTACTACTGAGGCCAGATTTTTCTGCAGTTCTCAGTGAGACCTGACATTCCCTTTCATGCCTGCTAATGTTTTTGCACCTGCATCATGATCTGCAGCTGCCTGTGATTTCCAAACTGCTAGCAACTTAATGCATATCAAAGCTAGAATTCTCATTTCTAATGAAGGAGAGAAAGAATAACTATAAACCACAGAGCTCAGACATTATGGCGCTCATCTAGCACATTAAAAGTACGGGTTCAAGCTATTAATTTAGAGCAGTAATTAAAATTTGATCCTCCCATATGATGGATTCTAAGTATTTTACATGCCTGGTGCCTGGCTGTTCTCAGGTAAGTGGTTTTCTGTCTCACTTGCATTACCAATGTTGGCCATTAATTGTACGTCTTCCTTTATCTCTCATTTTGACCAGACCTTCCATTCTGCATCTGTCCAAATTTTGGAATTAGGAAAGATTCAGTGTAAGGAAATCAGCATTTGTCAAACAGAAAAGCCCTAAATCTTTTACAGAATGTTCCCAGCTGATTCTAGTTCTGAACATTTATTACCCTGAAAGCTTCCACTCTACTGAATTTCAAAGGTCTTTTGCAAGATGTTGAGGTGTTGAAAGCGTTCAGATAAAGGTTATGAGAACCTTCTACAATAAAAAGTGGCAGGCAGCCTGAGTATAAGAATTGCTACTGGTTTCTCCAGCAAAAATTAGCTAGGTTAGCACTGTAATAATGATGTCATTAGAGAATATGAATGACTTCAATTCCCAGATGGGCCGTTGTGCTGTAACCTACAGATCTGTCTTGGATAATCTCCTCTTTCACTGGCATTCATATCCAAGTGCCCTAGCAGCTATCCATGCAGGCCCAGGAATGTCAGAGATGACATTCTGAAGAACAGCAGCTCCAGTGATTACATAACCTTTCTGCTCCAGCTGCAGTCTTACTGCATGTCGTATACTAATATCAGTAAAAATTTCGTAACTCCTAAAGCATAAACTGATTAATTATCAATACTATGCATGATGGTTTTGTGGCAGTATTTAGGTCATCATTACAATCACAAGAAAAAAAAAATTATAACCACATATCAATATCCCTGTAGCACCGGCAGTGCTATTTCTAAGTGTGAGCCGTCATTCCTGTTTAAATTTTCTTCCAGTGATTTAGATTTGAGTCAGGACATTCATTTTCAACCACGAGACACAAATCCTAAATCTCACAACAGTTTAAGCTGTGACTCCTGTGGAGCAGTTTCTGTCTTATGCTGATGTGAATGATATTGGAATTAGACAAAAAATCTAAAGAGCCATGTCTGCTTCTCTCATGTATCATTGCCACTAGTGTTGTCACAGTGTCTTCCGGTCTTGCTGACAGGTAGCCTGAGTTTCCCCTTATTGGCATCACATTTCTTTTTCCCCTATTTTGTCCTTCTGTAATGGAATCACTCTTCCTTTTCTTGAAATTACTTCTTCAGTATTAAAAAATTGGCATAAACAACTCAGTAAAATGAATCTTCCAACACTCCCTCCTCATTTCTGCATTCACAGATTGTTCAGAGACAGTTCATCCTCTTGAGCAGTAAGTGCTTATGTAAACCAAACCATTACTTCATGTTTGCCTCCCTCTTTCCTCTCAGAGAGCTTTTAGTATATCCCCATAACACTCCTTATCTAATTTCTTTCTTCTATTTTCCAATTGTATAAACAACAGATGAAACAAAGTTACTTACAAATAAAGGCAACAGTATCTTTCTCTGATGGCTTTGTCATTGGTTTCTCAGCGATGGCTCTTAAATTGCCCACCGGATCTTTCTCTCTTTTTAAATCTCTAGTATATACTTGTTCCCTCCCAGGTTAGACCTTCTAGCTAACATTTGAAACATGCAGGAGCCAATGGAAGTTAACCTGGATTTTCACCTCTTTGGGTGCTCAGATGTTTCAGCAAGACCAAAAGCAGTTATCTTTGGCAAAAAATGTCAAACCCACAACATTCTGAGAGTACGTTTTTCTACAGGTTTCTAAAATATTACAATAGAATGGTTTTGCTCTGTGTTTTTCCACGGTGAGAGAATCTATTTGTACAGCTTTTCCTTTCATCTCAACCAAAGAAAATCATGTGTCTAATACCTGTCATATGTACATGGCCGTACTGGCAGGAAACTTGCATAAAACACATTTGCTTGTTTTATCTAAATAATCCTATTACCTGCCAGCAAATCGTGTAAACAGTGAGATGCACAAAAATAGATGTCAAACTGGATTTGAATCAGTAAGCTAAGGAGGAAAACATCAACTTATATTTCAGAGTATGGAAAATACTCCTAACAATATTCCATCAGACTGCTACGAATGAAAACAAACATTACAATGTATTGATTCTCCTTCTGTAGTCTTAATTCAGTCAAAGCATGAGTTGAATATGAAAATGTGAAGATCAGTTTTCACCTTGAGCTGTAAGAGTAAATTTTGTTGTGAACAGCCCAGTCCCTGCAGAAAAACTGTGAAACAGAGAGTGAATGCATAGGTAAATGGATAATAGAAAAACTTTTGAGAGATCAGAGGATGAACTAATCAGACTAATATCTTGTTCCGTAAGTAGTGTCTTAGGGGTTTGCATAGTGTTTCAAATGCAAGCAGGAATCCTCAAAAATTGAAAACTGTACTTCGTGTAGTCCTAGTTCTCATTCCCCAGTTCTTTCCTACCGCTGAATCTACAGCACTGCAGATACAATAAAATATACCTGGGAGAGAATTGTTTTACGTTCCTTTCCAAGAACCACACCTAAAGTGACTTCTGGAGAGCTGTGCACCACTGAACATACTGGGAATGTTGCTGTTGTTAGCCTTAACAAGAAGAGTATTAAAGCTTTAGTGCCTAATAAAGCAGCCCACTGACTTAATGGTGCTTCTTATTGAAAGCACATTATATCTGTGGTCTGTGATCTGTGCGTACTCCCAAGTGACTTGGCACAACGTAGGTTTTATCATCAAATGGTTTAAAACTTTCTTACACTGTCCAGGAATATAAAACTCTGAGAGGCAGCTATAACTCCTCTCTCCTTCAGTCTCACTTAACTGTAATGAGTTTCATTAAATAGGAGTGAAAAAACAAAAGGACATTTTGCCAGCTTGTGGGTAAAGGGAATTTTAAGGCGCCAGGTCCTGACAGGTGGGGAACAAGTCCTGTTTTGGTATTGAAGGGATGATGAACAGCGAGGAATGAACAAGGAAGAGCTGGCTGACGTTCTTTAAGGTCACCTACAATAGATGGGTGACACCGAGGAGCAAGGGAAGTGGGCCCCTTCTTTTCTCCATATCCTAGATAAAGAGTTATCAAGCTTTTTCATCACCCAAATTACAGTCTGCTGCCATTACACAATACAATTTGAGAAACAATTCCACACTGGTTCTCAAACAATTGGGAGGAAGATATTAACAAAGATTTCAAGAGGAAATCCCTAGGCATCGTGGGAAGGCTGGAACTGCCGTTTGTGTGTTTATCTGATTAATCTAATTTATATGGTTATCCTGCAAAATAAAAGTACAATTCTTCCAACTGGTAAAAATTATTCTATAATATAGTAAGCTTCCTGAAAAGTTCCATAGTTTTTTAAACTGCTTTCCAGAGCAATACCTAGTTACACTGCAACATTTCAGATAAATTGAGATAAATTAATCTTTTTTAATAGACATATAAATCATGACTTCCCAGTAGGGGAGACAGTAAATGCTACAGGGGAATGTAGTATAGGATTTTTTCTTTTGTTTCAGGAGTTTATTTGCTGTGCACATGCCCAATTGACCTTGAGACTAGATTAATTATACAGACTTCTGACAAAAACAAATCAGTAGTTTCTTTTTTCATTTTCTTTCAAAATGTACCACAACTTATTAACAGATTCTGTGAACAAAAGAAAAAAAAAGGGGGGATTCTTTTTTTTGCTAATTTTTTGCACCAAAAAGCCAATTGTTTTGAAGTAATTCCTGTGCACTCAAAGAGCCATTTTGCCTTTAAAAAGGCACAAAGCAAAAATTTTAAACAGGTGCACGTAGAAGGGGATTTTTTTTCCCTTCTCTTTTCTCTGCTGGTTCATTAAAAGCACATTATCTGATTCTCTATATGTCTATACAACACAGCATTGCACAGAAAGTTAAATAAATTTGGCTGCATACTGAAAGTAATGCCTCCCTGGTAGCATAATGCTGTGTCTCAGTTCATTAGTTCTAGTGAGATAGCTGGTAAATCCGCATTGGTGGAGGCATGCCAGAATGACTCTACAACCTTCTAGTACTCATGCTGGTGTATCTTCTGTGGATCAAGCTAGAGTATCCCCTCTGCACTGGGCTTATTTAAACACATCTGGCTTAAAGCAGAACAGAAGCAAATACTAGTAATCGCTTTTTCCTTACTTTCATTCCTGTGGTCATAACACTTAATCCTAAAAAGGAGAGAATAACATCCAGACAATTCATACTCTCCCCCTCACCAAAATAAGTCTGCTTTTAAAATACAAACATGTAGAAAGGGAAGGCAGAAAGGAAAACAAGGAAATAGTATCTGTAACATACGAACATTCTGTCTCAGTGTCTTTGGGGAAAAAAAGGATGGGGTGGCTCCAGTGTATTAAACACTGAAAAATATACACCTAACATTTTTATTTCAAATCTTCAAAGCATCCTGGTTTTGTCTCCTGAAGAATGTCTTCTTGGGGGTCATAAGGACTGCAAGGATTTTTACTTTCTTTTAAGACAAAAATTTTTGATTCTTACAAGACTGTTTGAAAACCTAAATCCTGAATGTTCAAACACCTACACACAAGTGCAGTTAAGTCCACCACAAAAAATTGAATCTATCATCATTTTTGAAAGACAGCAGTTGACAGTAGAATAAGAAATTCACAATGACTGTACTCAAGAATCTGAGTTCAATATACTGTAATACGTAGAAAACCCAGAGGAAGTTAAGGAAGCTGAAGGCTTGTTCTCAGAAAAAGAGAAAAATTGAAAATTCTCAGGACCCTCTCAATTTAGGCTTTTGGTTTAGGACAGAATATATCTTAAAGAGTGGAAACACTTGGAAAGATAAATTTCATTCTACATCACTTCTCATTATTGACAACAGTAACAAAATGTATCCTCGTATATAAATCACAAATGAGGCTGGGCTTCTTTTATTGCCAGTTTCTAAGAGCTGAGGTCAAATTCAGCTCTTGAGCTATTTCCATCTTTTACTCACAGGCAACTGAAATACACCTTATAGAGCCTCTTCCTCACCATTAAATACTATTGTGAAGAGCCTTGCAGCAGCTTTTCAACCAAGCTAAGTATTATCTTGTCTAAAGTTTAACATGCAGCTTTTGCAATCCATATGAATCAAATCTTCACAATTTCATATATATGAGCATGGATCACTTTTGGCCTTTGTACTGGGCACCTACATGTAAATATTCTTTGGTGTCTGAAGTCTGTTTTAGATTGTTAAAATTACTCCAAAACACACAAAATACACATTTTGTTGATGGATTTATACATCAGAACCTTCTCTGCAACGTCTAACCTCTGCCCATCTCATCAAATGGAAATTACTGAATATTTCAGGCAAAATACATGCAAGACTTCTCAATGTTTCTCAAGCATTTGTAATAATGATATATCTAATCTCGAGCAAGCACTGAAGGCAGAACAGCAGTATCTGGTCATGTAGGTTGAAATATCAACCTCCAGACTGATAGACACAGTGTTTTTATGGGGTAGAGTCTGCAACTGATGGCTGCTGTGCTATACTCTGGTTGCTGTGCTATTAAAGCATATGTATCTCTCTCTCTCAGTCCCCTCTACGGTATTAGGAACAGTAAAACCAGCCACATCACCTGTGTATAATTCACAACAGTCAGAAACACTGGGATACTGGCTAATCAAAATCCAGGCTCCTCTAAAAGCATATGAAAACTTTTCCTCTGTATTTACATACCTTTATTCATTTAGAACTTTATCACGAGGTGTTAGATGGGCCCTATTAAAATTCAGTCGTGGACTACAGAGTGCTAAAATGTGAATTTGCATACTAATTAACACCAGAAAGTTCTGCAATCAGAAATATCAAAGACACATCGGACTAATCTCTGAAGGGAAAAAATTCTGATTCTGCTTGATATTTGCTAAAAAGTATGAACTATCTACCAATTATAAAGTATTCCTGACTGACAGATAAAATCAGTTTGGTTGTAAGTAATTTAAGCATGTCTAAGCTCAAATCATGTCTTCGAGAACTACTTGTACAACATTTCTTTGCATTAACTAAATGAAGAAAGAAAGACTTTCAAAATTGCCCAACCTGATTCCATGATGAAAAGAAAGGAGAAATTAAGGCAGATTTTCTGCACATCTGTGTCCTCTACCAGCTAGAACATCATGTGTGGATGTATTCTGAATATGTTGAAAGGAAAACATAATTTCTTTTCTTTTTGAATGACAAGAAATAAGACTCTCGTGCCGAGAGGCAGCTGGCCCTGGCCTGTGTCCTGTTTTAATAGCCCATATGGCTCGTGGATACTGAATTTTTTTACCTGTTCTGGCATGAGTTTTATCCGGACTGAATGTTTCCTTTGTCCTTTTATCCTTCCCCTTTCCACTCTTTATTAATATTTTAAAATATTAAAATATTAT
>NW_010429272.1:22673-23018 GCF_000710305.1 Buceros rhinoceros silvestris
TAGAGAGGCGGTCCTGTCTAACATTTTGTTCTTGTAGTTTCTGTATCATTTAAACCTTTCAGATGCTTTGAATCAGGTGGCATCAACCACTGGGCAATAGTAATATCACAAGCAGTCCCAAAAAAGTACTTGTTAAGCAGACATTTGACTGCTTTCTTTACGCTTCCGTGAAAAACTCATGGGATATGCAATGTGCAATAACAGGAACTGGCTTTTTTTGTTTAAATTCCCAATTACAGCCGTGTGGAGAGGCCCTTACAAAACAGACTATGCAATCATTCTCAAATGCGTGGAGAGTCCTTCACGGTGCAGACCCACGTGTCGCGGTTTGAGAAGGGGGGCATT
>NW_010429273.1:0-207 GCF_000710305.1 Buceros rhinoceros silvestris
GCGACAGCCGAGGGAAGGTCGGGTCCTGCTGCGCCGGGATCCCTCTGGGCTTCAGGAGGGGGTCCTGGGGGTTCCTCTGATTCGCTTGAGAAAACCCAAATTATTTCAATCCCTTTTTTCAACCCTGACCTAAATGTCCACCCTCTCTCGGCGTCCCATCGGCACCGAGCTCTGATCTCCCCAAAAATGGTTGTTTAAAGGTTATTT
>NW_010429274.1:0-1491 GCF_000710305.1 Buceros rhinoceros silvestris
AATTCCGCAGCCCCATTTCCTACGGCCCTTTGTCCCTGCAAATAGCCCAAGGATCGGGATTTGTCCCGGGGATTTGCCACTGGGCAGCGGCAAGAGGCAAAAAGGTGGAGAAATGTCGAGCAAGAGACACGCACCAGAGACACGGCAGAGTTACTAACAGCAATGACCTGCTTGGTGTTTCACCCAGGGCCTGGGTGGGGGCAAGTGAACCCCAAAAGAGCTCGTGGGAACGGTCTGCCTTAGGGACAGCCCCAAGGGTAACTGTGGGGAGGGCGGCGGTGCTGTCCCCGGTCCCACCACCGGCGTCAACACCCCTCCAGAGCCGTCCCTGTGCCATCACCTGCGGCCCCACCAGCTCCCCAGCAAAGAGGCGATATTGGGGCTTTCTCGTTTCACAGGAACTTTCAAGATGTTTCCTGTTGCGGGGGGAAAAACCACAAGATCCTTTTGTGCTTTTTCAGAGAAGGACAGAAGCAGCCAGGGGAGAGAACGGGTTGGAGCTGAGGGTCTCTTGCTCTCGGACCGGGAGACCCTGCATGGTCTGATCAGGACCAGAGCCCCCCTCCTGTGCTCCCCCAGCACCCAGGCTGCCGTTTCTCTCCTTTTTTTTCACAGAATCGTCCCACTTTGCGCAAATACCGATAGGAGGCTGGTGCTGCAGCCCGGGAGCTGGAGCTGGCAGAGCGCCGGGGCTCCAGCTGCTGCTTGGCCAGGGCAGGGAGCAGGACCTGGCTCTGCCCCAGCCCGGGAGCACTCCGAGGGTCTGGGACCCTCTGGTTTTGACTGTAACTTCCACCTCCTGCTGCAGGCACCTTCTCTGGGCAGCCAAGAAATGAAAAATCACGGTATCAGGCAGCCCTGGCTCTGGTAGGGAGGGTTGGTGTCAGCGCCGTGCTCCGTGTCCATACGCCAGGAAATAAAATAAAGGAGTTTTGCCTCGGGAAACCCTCCTGATGATTGAAGGGAGGTGGGAGGGGGGGTTTATGGAAACCACATGCAGCTCCGCAGGCTCCGGGGCACTTCCACGATTGGGGGCAGTGCTCAGGGGAGAGCTGCGAGTCTCAGCACCTAATTAACCGCTTCTGACTGATGAAGGAGCCCCGCTCAGTACGAGCTGCTCGGGGAAAGCCGCGGCACTAATTGAATTATTTCCCCTCGGAGGCTCCTGCAGCCTGCGCTGGGCTCCGTGTTCCTCCTCGTCCCCTCCCCGCGGGCTGGGGGCTGGCCCGGACGCTCTGTCAGAGCTGTCACTGAATCACGGGGAGAGCAGCGGGACACGCTGGGTGCTGGCAGCCGCGTGTGCGTGGAGGGGTGCGTAACAGCTACTCACGCTGGCCAGGCTGCTGTCCAGGTCGGGGAGGTTCATGTCTGTAACCGTCATGGAAGGGCTAAAGAGCTGCCAAAGCAAAGAACGATTAGTGCGGGGAAGGAAAGCAAAGGCGGGCGCTGCCGAGAGTGGGGGGGGGAGCTGGCCGCGGCCCCCTGCCGCCC
>NW_010429274.1:1604-3254 GCF_000710305.1 Buceros rhinoceros silvestris
TGCCGCCACAGCCCGGGAGGGAGGGGGGTACTCACGTCCAGCAGTGCGCTGGTGTCCACGCTGAAGCCGTGCGTGGTCAGCATGGTCTGCAGGTTATCCAGGTTGGAGTCGATGGTGTCCAGGTGGTCGTTGAGCTCGTTCCTGGGCAAAAGAGAGAGAAGCACAGGCCGTCTGAGCCTCTCCCAGGGCTGCAGGGGCTTTATCCACCCTACGAGCCAAGCAGGAACGCGGGGCCGTGGCTCCCGGTCCTGTGCAGATCCGGCTCTCTCGGTCCCACCGCAGCTGTGGCCTCTCCCGCACCCACCCTGTCCTCTGCTCTGTGCCTGGGGACACCGCAAGGACTCTTCCTCCCCGGGAGGACTGAGCACAGCCCAGACAAAGGAGACACAGCGAATCTCTTACACTGCCTGTGGTTCCTGCGAGCTCCGTGGTTACGGAGTGTGGAAATCACCAGCCTCGTGGGCTGGCAGTGGTCTGCGCTTCACAGCAAGGTGCTGGGGACCCTTTTCCAGTCCAAACGCGGAGGTTTTGGCCTCTGCTCGGCACCTCCCGGTTGTGGATACACGACAAAGAGAGCTGACAAACCTTATTCCCTGCAACAACCGGGAGACCGTTCCAGGGGACCAAAACCTTCGCGTCCGGACTGGCCATGGGGAAAACAGTCCTTGTTCATCAGGCGGAGTTTTTGGTAACAACGGGGAGAACTAAAGGTGCTTTCGTGTACCTGGGGCAAGAAACCTTCCCACTGCACCCTGACCTGTGCACGGCCCTGCTCAGCTCCCAGAGCACCCTCCGATGGGCTGGGGAGGGGCGAGAAGCACCGCGTCCCAGTGAATCCAAACAGGGGCTGCGGTGGCAGTGAAGGGGGGAATGGCCTCACTCTCTCCCCTTCTCTGGTTCCACGGTGCTTGTGGCAGTTACATCCACGATGATTCAGAGTAAGAGGAGAAAAGAGGATGACGTGAACCTCATGGTGTGACCAAAAAGCCTGTGAGTCTGTCTGTGAGTCTCCTGTCAAGAACCATCGCGATTGTCAGTGTCCCGGGGTCTGACCCACGGCCCTGCTGCAAACCCCCCGGATTTGGCCATGTTGGCAGCAGCAGGTTGAGGTTATCACACAGTCGTCACCTCTGGCATGGCCCCACGTTCAATCCACCATGTCCTCTGTCCCAGAAAGGCTCTTTTTGGCCACTGGAGGAGCTCATGAGGGACTGGCAGTGCAGGGAAGGTGTCAGAGAGGCACAAGCGAGAGGCAGAACAGCGAAGCTGCAGTTCTTGGTCTCACACAAAACGCCAGGAAGCTCCTTCTCTTCTCAAAGGGTTTGTCTCCACAACCAGCACAGCAGCAGCACCCTGCAGAGGAGCACTTCTGCCATGGTCCCTCTGGGAGACTGACCGACCCCGAGGCCATGCAGCCCCACAAACGCCCGACTGACGGACTCAGCCACAGCACAGGCAGCTCCAGGGTCCTGGTCAGACCCATGAACACCCTGTGTGGACCCCTCCAGAGCCACTCCAGAGCTTTTACTTGCCCTCATCCTACGGCAGCACCACAAAGGTGGTGGAATCAAGACGGTTTTGTCACTGCTGCAGTAAACAGAGGCCATGAGGTCACGTCACGGCTCGCAGAGGCCAGGAGCCAAAACCACC
>NW_010429274.1:3370-4068 GCF_000710305.1 Buceros rhinoceros silvestris
GCGAAACCCCCCAGTACCCGCGCTCTGGGAATGCCATGCTCGGGGCTGCGGGAAAGCTGGCTGCGGGAAAGCCGGCTGCAGGTGCAGCTCCATTCCTGCCTCACCTCCCTGCGCAGGTGAGCGGGAGCTGCAGAGATCCGCAGCTCCTGGAGAACTGAGAGCCGGGAGCAGGCTGCCAACAAATCCCTGCGCCAAGTCCGTGCGATGAAATGACTGCCGAGTCCCTGGGAATGCCATGCTCGGGGCTGCGGGAAAGCTGGCTGCGGGAAAGCCGGCTGCAGGTGCAGCTCCATTCCTGCCTCACCTCCCTGCGCAGGTGAGCGGGAGCTGCAGAGATCCGCAGCTCCTGGAGAACTGAGAGCCGGGAGCAGGCTGCCAACAAATCCCTGCGCCAAGTCCGTGCGATGAAATGACTGCCGAGTCCTCGCCGCGCAGCGCCCGAGAAGCTCTGACGGGTTTAAGATTGGTTTCAGGTTGGATTCGATGATCTTAAAGGTCTTTTCCAACCTAAATGGTTCTGTGATTCTAGGAACAGTCACCGGCGCATAATGGACCAGTCCCAGCCCAGCTGCCATGAGAAACCCCCCAGTGACAAGCTGGTCCTTCTGCCCCCAGGGGATGGAGCCACGCAGCGATCGGGGGTGTGGCCCCGATCCCGCTGGATGAGCTCACTCACACACCCCGGCTCCCTGGAAAGT
>NW_010429274.1:4099-5382 GCF_000710305.1 Buceros rhinoceros silvestris
CATGAGAACCCCCCCAGCGACAGTCTGGTCCGTCTGCCCCCAGGGGATGGAGCCACGCAGCGATCGGGGGTGTGGCCCCGATCCCGCTGGATGAGCTCACTCACACACTCCGGCTCCCTGAAAAGTCCCCATCTCTCTGCAGAAGGAGAAAAGGGGCCCCTGAACCCCTGTTGAACTGGAATCAGTAGTTGCTGGCCGGTTCCCAGCACCGCTCCCACAGGTCCGGCTCTGCTGAGCTGCACCGACACCAGATGATATCCGCCATCCCAAACCTCTCGCAGAGCAGGGAACTAAGAGGGTTTTCCTTAACCTTCCAAGACATTGTGGGTTACAGTGAGAGGAACCAGAGTCTCCAGGAGGGGTAGGAGGGGGCTGACAGCTTTGGGAGGTCTGCGCGTGCGTCCCTCAAGCCCAAGGAGCAGCCTGAGCCAGGCGTGCCAAGGAAAGGGGGTGGATCAATCCATTCCCCCAACACGTTCTTTGAAGGTGAGGGCGCCACGAGAGATCAGCACCTTCTCTTCAAATGTTGATGCTCCAGTGAAAGACCTTCCCTGCAGGTCTTTTGGGGAATGAAGGATGTCCCAGCGGGGGGGGAAAGAGCAGGGCAGCTCCGACACAGGGTCCCACCGACTCACTATGTCCCCTGTCATCAGCATGAGGCCCCGAAACCAGTGGCAGAATCCCTGGACAACATGACGGTACAGGATGGGTGACACTGACACTGAAGAGCTTTGTCTGTCCCCAGGATGCGCAGGCAAAGAGGAGCTGGAAAGATTCTGGAGGTAAAGGATAACCCTAAGTGCTGGCCCTGGCTCTGCTTTCCCTGTCGCACCAGCCATCCTCATCCTCACAGCCAGCTCCCTGGATCTTGCTCCGCTCTGGGGCTGCCAACCCTCGTCAGAACAATGAGCCCTGGCTGCACAGCGCCGGGGCTCTCAGCTCCCTCCAATCCCAGGGCAGCGCTGCCGAGCACGGGCTCTCGTCAGCCCCTCGCTGGCCGCGTTTCCACCTGATGAGATGATGACAGCCAGCCCGTGGTGTGGCCGCTCTCTGGGTGGGCTGTTTTACGGCCTGAGAAGTGGTCACGCGAAAACAGCACCTTTTTCCTTGGCAGAGCTGCTTGCCGTGGGTCTGGTCTCTTCCCCGGCTGACAGAGGGGTTTAACATCGATGCCACGGTGGGCCTGGGCACGGGCATGCTGTGCCAAACCCACTGCCAGGAGCCCCAACCCTGCGATCCTCGTTATGACTGAACAGGAGAAAAGGAGGCTCAGGGGAGACCTT
>NW_010429275.1:0-320 GCF_000710305.1 Buceros rhinoceros silvestris
GCTTGGGAGGGTTTGTCAAAGCTGTGGGAGGCTCTCGGCCTTTGAGCTTCTGTGCTGCCGTGACACACACCCTCCCACCCTCCACCACCCCCCCACCTCAGGGGTCCCTTTCCAGCAGTTGGACCCCAAATTGGCTCTTTTTCCTCCTGGTTTTCTCAGGTGATGAGCCGGTGATGCCACCGAAGCTGGGCAGAGCTTTGCTGGGATTCAGCTAGTTTTTCCCCAATGCTTTTGGCTTACTGGGAGGAAAAAAAAAAACCAGTTCATGGCCCAAGAATAAGGGAAAAAACCCCAAACTTAATAAAATCATGTGTTTATCC
>NW_010429275.1:401-681 GCF_000710305.1 Buceros rhinoceros silvestris
GTTGGGTTTCCTGGCAGTAAAAACACCCCATTCATAGCCCAAGAATAAGGAAAAAACCCCCAAACTTAATAAAATACTGTGTTTATCTTTTTCTTTTTTTTTTCCTTTCTTTCGAAAATCCTTCAATTTGTGGCCACTTGTTCTGCAGGGCCAGAGCTGTGTGTCCAGGTCAGGGAGGGCTTGGGGGGCTTTTGGAGGTTCTTGGAGAGAGTCTCAGAGGGTTTTGATGTACCTTGGGAGAAGACTCAAGGTGTCTCAAAGGGTCGAAGGGGTTTCTTGG
>NW_010429276.1:0-207 GCF_000710305.1 Buceros rhinoceros silvestris
TCAGGCACCCCGCTCCTACAGGCACTGACGTCGGCCGTCCCTCGGGGACAGCCCCGGCTCCTTCCCCAGCCTGCCGGCAGAGGGAGAGCCAGGCTCGGCGGAGAGAGGGGCGTCCTGGCCCTGAGCCCCCAAATCCATGCGGATTGTGGGGTGGGAAAGGCTCCCGGACCCCCGACCCTGGCTGCCTCCTGCTCGCTGCCCCTCCCC
>NW_010429277.1:0-8809 GCF_000710305.1 Buceros rhinoceros silvestris
TATTTTTATATATTTTACAGATTTTTTTGAGCTGATCCAGCTCCACGTTGAATGAAAGCAAGTGGAAAGGATGGTTTTGTGCTCCTCTATAGGCACTGTCATGTCATGCAACTAGTCAGGTCAGTGTTAATGGGAAGAAAGAAGCTCTTCAAGTAAGTGCAGTACAATCTATCTCACTGATGAATAATACTAAACTTTACATGAGAGAAAGGAATAGACATCATAAAAGTATACCAGGAGACACACAGGGTTTTTTCCCTGCCAAACTGGTAACTGTTTAGAAATCTATTTAGAAATAAATAATAGAAATAAATCTATTTAGAAAGTATTCAATGAATAAAGAGATTTAGAGCTATGAAACACTCAGAGCAACATGTTACTAAATATTGTTTCTGTCTTCCCTTTTTCTTGCAACTGTAAAATGTAGGTAATTTTAACCGATATTTTGAAATCCCATCAAAAAATATTGACCTATTAGAGTCCAAGCCTGGAAAGTCCACATTTCAGTTTTGGTATATTCACACACACAAGATTTTGAATAGTTATTGAAATGGATGTGTTCTATTTGAAGGTGATGTTCATATATTAACATGAAATGTGCATCAGTTGCTCTTTGATCAAAGCTTTTTGCATTGGACAGTCTTCTGAAGTAAAATTTGGATATTCGTTTTAAGCACTGGAGCATGTAAACTTCTTTAAAAGGAACTTTTCTCGAAGGACAAAATTCCAGACAGAGACTTACAGAGAGAAGTATAAGAACTAGCTGAAGAGCTCAACACACATTTCCAGAAAATTGCCAAAGGCAAGGTTTAAATGAACAACAGATTGGTGCTGTTTAAGTTCAATGGACACAGCATGTCACTTTGAGACACTTTCTTACCCTGTCGGTGGGTTGTTCAGAACAGAGTTCTGTTCCTGGTTCTGCCATACAGGATAAATGACCTTCTCTGCCTTGTCAACCTGTCAGCATGGCTTGACCTATAATACAGACCTAACTTTTGCTCTGAGTAATTTTATGATATTGATTCCACAATGAAGATCTGGTTGTTACACAGTAACTGGGATTGATTCTGAAAAAAGCCTGTCATGTCATTAAGACTCAGAGCATTTTCTTACCCCTTAGTGGGAAAATAAAAAGTGTGAAAAACTTAAAAGCTTTTCTTCCAGTGTAGTTAGTGGGCTGCAGCTCAAGATGTTAGATGTCATATCTTCTCAAATTTTGATCATTGATTCAACACCTCCTGCCCAGGAAACATAATGCATTTCACATCACCTCTGAAATATGCATGTCAGAGGACTTAGAAAAGTCTTCTGATAAAGAACAAAGTAGTCTAAACTATCCACATAGCAGTTTCTATTCCTGTAAAATTTTTTGTGCTCCTGTCTTTTTTTCCCATCTATGCACTTCTATAGCTATAGATACATTCATTCAAACTTACCCAAAATCTAAACAGGGTGGCGTTTTTTTGTTTAAGGACTTACTTTGTGATGCCGCCAAATCTACCTTCATCATGTGAACATGAACAAAGCTGCTGTTAAAATAAATACTTTAAAATATCTGTAATATATTAGAATATGTTTTTTTTTTTTTAATGGAATTAAACATTATTAAGGGGGAAAAAAAAAAATAGCTTTCCCAAACCTTTCTCACCTAGTATTAAGGTGGAGTAAAAAAAAAACAAAATGAAAAGTTTCTGTAGATTTGGACACTTTTAAGACTAAAATGCACAGATAAACTATTGGTCCCTTTGAGTTTCTTAAGTGTGAATGAAATTTTTTACATTCACTATCTGAAAACAAAAGACATGGACATGATGTTTAATTGTGACATTAAAATATTCTTATTCTTAAGATGAGAATTCCAACATTTAATTAAATCCTCCATATGAAGGACAACAGGATATTTCAAAATGCAGAAAACAGCAAAGGTTTTTAGATTTTTCAAATAGAAAAGAGAGTTACTAATAATACTTGGGACAAACTCCTACTTACATAGGAGTCTAGTATAGTTTTAGTAATTGGTAAAAGAAAAAAGATTTTGGTGTTAACATAGGAAGTTAATTAATAATTTTTTTTTTTTTTTTGAGAATTGTAGTCAGAAACAGCCCAGAGGAGTGTGAAGCTTCTATGAGAGTGAGTTCTGAGACTGTCAAGAAGAGGTAGCACATAGCTTACCCATTAGAGTGAACAGGACACAGTGCCATTCTCCACATGCCTGGGATTGATCACACTGATAAAATGGTCAGTGAAGGAAACACGCAATGGCAGATCAGTCTGCAGAGTGAAAGGAAACACACCTCCTTATCTGTTTTCTTTGTAGGCTGGAGAAGCTACATCACCAGAAGACAGCACAGACAACGTTGCAACTTTTGCTATGGTTATTTCAAAATAAATTCAGTAGAAATTATGTGTCTGATGGAACTTGGTACTCTGAATGTTTACACAGCCGTGCCTCACAAGCGAGGTATATTCATTTACTTACTCAGTTAGTAAGAGGAAACAGAATGGCCAGTGGTTTCCGCTTACTCTTTGTGACCAGCTAGCTAAAACATCAACTCAATTATTTCTTAAAGTTATATCCCGTTTCTCCTAAAATGAGGTTAAGAATCATTAGAAGGTACTTAGTACAGATAAAGATTGGTCTTATGGATGTAAAGACAGAACATTTCCAAGGATGGAAGAAATTACACTCAGGATGTTATAATTTTTAAAGCTATCCTTCCAAATACAGTGCTCTTCTTTTATTTAACCATGATCAGAACAATGGTTGTATAAAGCTGTAATCAGTTTATGCAATACTATCTTTTTATTACATATATTCAAGATATGGTTGATTTTATTTCATTTTCTTTACAATATAATAGTGATATGGATAAAATAAGGGACTGGGACACTGGTGAGAAGAGCAAGAAGTTAAGGCAGACCGCAGCTGAGATCCCTGTAAAACAGGAAAAAATACACAAATGCATTTTGTATGGATGTTTCATTAAAAGTAAACAAAAAAGTCTATGAAAACAAGCCTAAAAAGAAAACTGTCTTGCAAAGACTTAAAGGAAGGGGGAAGGGAGGGGGAAGATAATTTATAAGCCATTTTGATTTCTGTTTCGTTTCATGTTGAGCTATTGCTGGGATCTACCTCTTCAAGTTTCTGATCAAACATAGAATTACAGAATCCTTTCAGTTGGAAAAGGCTTTAAAGATCATTGAGTCCAACAGTTCAAACTGCACTTCCAGGGTCCCTAAACCATGTCTCTCAGTGACACATCTATACGTCTTTTGAATACTTCCAGGGACGGAGTCTCCACCACCTCCCTAGGCAGCCTGTTCCAGGGCTTCACAACACTTTCTGCAAAGAAATTTTTCCTAATACCAAACCTAAAACTCCCCTAGTGCAACTTAAGGCCATTTCCTCTCATCCTATCATGTTACTTGGGAGAAGAGACTGACAACTACCTTGCTACAACCTCCTTTAGATAGTTTTAGAGACTAATGAGGTCTTTTCTCCAGGGTAAACAGCTCCAGTTCCCTCATAAGAGTTGTGCTCTAGACCCTACACCAGCTTTTTTGTCCTTCTCTGGACACAGTCCAGGACCACAATGTCCTTGTTGTAGTGAGGGGCCCAAAACTGGACACAGGTGTGGCCTCACCAATGATAAGTAACAGAGGGACTCACTTCTGGTGCCCACATGATTTCTGATACAAGCCAGGATGCTGTTGGCCTTTGTGATCACCTGGGCACACTGCTGGCTCAAATTCAGCCAGCTGTCAACCAACATCCTCAGGTCCTTTTCCAAGGGGCAGCTTTCCAGCCACTGCTCCCTAAGCCTGTAGCATTGTAGGAGATTTTTGTCCCAAGTGCAGGTCCTGGCACTCGGCCTTGTTAGAACCTCCTATCGGCTTTGTTAGAACCTCATACCACTGGCCGCAACCCATTGATCCAGCCTGTCCTGATCCCTCTACAAAGCCTCCCAACCTTCCAGCAGATTGACACATCTGTCTAGCTTGTTGTCATCTATGGACTTACTGAGGGTACTCTTATCCAGATCATTGATAAAGATATTGAAGAGGACCCAACACTGAGCCCTGAGGAACACCACTGGTGACTGTCCACCAGCTGGACTTGACTCCATTCACCACCACTCTCCGGGCCTGGCCATCCAGCCAGTTTTTTATCCAGTGAAGAGTACACTCATCCAAGCCATGAGCCAGTTTATCCAGGAGAATACTGTGGGAAACAGTGTCAAAAGCCTTACTAAAGACTAGGCAGACAACATCACCATGCTTCTGAATTTTGAAGTTTTGTGGATTTGAGGAGGGAATAGGGAATGGTCTTCAGGGAGAGGGTTACTCTTGGCATTTTCTGGACATCCACACCAAAATTCTCACAAACAGAAATAATTTAGCCTGTGCCTATATAATTTATACGTACACATGTCACTTTCCTTATGTGCATTTTGATCTCTGTGCAGTATGAATAGTACTAAATATATGAAGTATCATGCTGCATTTACCACACTGTCTGCACCTTTTCTCAGCACTCAGATATGTTCATTCCCTTTTGCAGTTATCTTTGCCCTATGGGTAACTGAGCATTTCATAGTATTAATGTGTTTATATTAACAACATCCATATAGGAGAAGGTGTATATATTCATCTATTACAAACTGGGAACATGAACTCTAGGTGTTGTTTTTTATAACTCTAGAGTCTGTGTGTATTATTATACTGTAATTCATGTGTTCAAAATTCTGCTCTCTTGAAAATCATTACAGCTGGCAGTACTTAAAATTTTGTGAATAAAATTTCTTGGCATCAAATCTGACTCCTAAAAAGTGACAAGCACATAGTAGCCATAGAAACAGCTGTTAGCAAGCTGTTTGATATTATCTTAGAGCAAAACCACCAAAATCTCCAGAAAATAACAAAATGCTCTCAAATAGATAGATAGATAGATAGATAAATAGGTTGATTTTTGCTTTTAACTCTAAGACAAGTTCTTCAGTGTACCAACTATGGTCCTTTCATTCATGCTGGGGAAAAAAGTCATTCTCTCTATTGACGCAGAAAGTATCTCAGGGCACACACACAAAGGTGGTGTCATGGTTTTCTTATCTCCTCAGTACTGAGAATTCAACTTCTCAAAATTAGTCTCAGAAAGCCTCACAGGACAGATGCTTTATGGGGTTGTGATGTCTCCACGGAACATCATGGAATGCACCTGGCAGCCAGGACCCATCCATTGCCCAACCAGAGGCAGGTCAATCAGGGGGCTCTGAGGGCAGGCCCAGCTTTGGCATCAGGATCCTCACTGGGGTGGAGTATGGGCTGAGGCCAGGCCAGAACATGGGTCCACAAGTGTGTCTGGCTTTGCAAGACCCAAGACCAGGCAAAGCAGGGCTGTGAGGACTGGAGACTGGCCCTGCTACAGCATCACTGGGGCAGGGGCTGTAAGACATGGATGTACTTGATAGGGTGCAGCAAAAGGCTACTAAGATGGAGGGATTGGAGCATCTCTCCTATGAGGAAAGACTGATGGAGCTGAGACTGTTCAGCCTGGGGAAGAGAAAGCTCCAAGGGGATCTTACAAATCTATACGGACATTTGAAGGAAGGGTGCAAGGAAGATGGAGCCAGGCTCTTTTCAGTGGTGCCCAGAGACAAGACAAGAGGCAGTGGGCTCAAACTGAAAGACAGGAGATGCCACCTGAGCATCAGGAAACATTTTTTCACTATGATAGGGTGACCGAGCACTGATACGGTTGTTCAGACGCATAGTCTCTTACCTGGGAGATATTCAAAAGCTGCTTGGCAATTGGGCAACTGGTTCTAGGCAGCCCAGAGGCCTAGAGGCTCATTATCTTGAGGTCCCTTGCAATCTCAATCATTCTGTGATTTTGTGACTTATTAATTTTTTTTAGTTTCGTAAAATTTCAGGTATTTTAGAAAGCGCTAGAAAAAAACAGGGTTAATTTTTTATACTCAAGAAAGTGTACAAAATATTGTGTTATTTCAAAATCTGTAAAATTCTACTGTTATTAAGAATAGTGATAAATTCTAGAATTAGTCTTTCTTTGTCCTTTGAGAATTTTCACTTTAAGGCAGGTTGGTTGTAAAATTAACAGCATTGTCATAAACTTAAAAATTATACCATGTTTGTCTTGTTTCTGTTTCTCAACATTTTAGAGCCGGGCCTTTCCAGTAGACTGTAATGCAAAATTTTATAGAATAATATGCTTTGACTCAATCAACAGAATTTGATATTTTAAGAATTTAATCACCAAGATTATGCCATCTAATTATGCTTATCATTTTCCTTTAGAAATATTATTATTCCAGCTGCATTTAATACAGAGTGTCTATGCCATTTGATTAAAAATCATGTTTAGTGTTGACTACATAAGACTATGGCACATATTAAAATGTAAAAAAGCCATAAAATGTGTTTTGTGTTTGAAATTATAATGTAGTATTCACCCACTGTATAGATAATAAAGCAATTTTTAACTGGATTCTCCAGTTAATAGCATTTAATTGTATCCCAGTAGTAATTATCTTATGAAATTGTGAGGAACTTAGAAGAAATGTTTGAATGATTGACAGCCAATGAAGGTGATAAATAAGTGTGTGACATTTTGCTGAAGTATCATTAAATGCTGGAAATAGATTTATGATACAAATATACTCTTTTCCCTTTGAATAAAAAAGGACCTGAAGATTTTCCTATCATTATATTTGGGGAACTCTGAAAAAAATGCAAAAGCCATCACTAAATAACATTTTCTTCCCTGGAATGGAGAAACCAGGTATTTCCTGATATGATCATTAACCACTCAGTTCACTATGGATCAGTGATAATTGCACACTGAGTGTAAGGAAATAAATGGCACGTAATTAGTTTTTTCAAATAAAACTAATTAGAAGAAAAATAACAACAAATACATATGAGAGGAGGGCAGATAATCATACAATGGTAATTAAATGACGTGGTAAATGATAGTGGCTGCATGCTAGCTTATTTTATTTCTTTGCTTTATTTTGTTTTAATTTGTTTTTAAGATTCACTTTGTATATATTGGCTCTGAACTAACCCCTTGGCAAAAAGAAATTTCCTACCAAGTGCGCATGGATATTTGTTGTGATTTTTAATTTTATTTTTCATCCAACAAAAGCAATTATCTCAGTCCTTGGGGTTCTTTTTATGTGCATTTTGATTCTGATATTTTTAGACTTCTAAGATGAGAGGAAAATAATATCGGGAAAATATGGATCAATTCCTTAAAGATAACCATCCAGCAGTCTTGAGTGTGGCTTCTGAGGTGCATAAATGCTTGAAGATAATGGGACAATTGTGCTTCTCTTTCCCACTTAGTTTGTGCAAGTGTGTATCTCACAGTCAGAAAATTATGGACAATTTTACAGTTTTCCTGAAAGTGCTGTCAAGCTGTTCCTATTAAAATAAATCACATTTCAGAAACCACATGTTTTATATTTTATATAGTATAAAGACAGCAAGGATGATTTTTATTACTATTCCCTTTTAAGACATCTGCAACATCAAACTTCGTGTGCTTGCATCTGGGACAGCTATTCAGGAAGTTACTAGAAGCCCAGGTTCTTGGACACTCAGCAGGCACAGCTGTTTTACATTCCTCCTTGTAAAACAGGACTACTATTGAATAAGAAGAAAAATGGAGATTCATGGAGGGGTAAGAAAAAGTAATGAAGAAACCTACTGCACAACAGGGTGCCCTGAGAGATTCCTAGATAAAGGAGGCCCTGAGGACTTCCCTTCACATGTACTGCAGATCAAGCTTCATCTCCATTTATTTCTTCCCGGCATCCCCTGCATTTGTTCTCTGCTTCAGTAAATTCTAACTTTACAAGAAATAGCTCTTTCTCTTGGCTATGTGGAAGAACATGGCCTCTTCTTTTGAAACATCCTACAACTCCAGGTTGATGCAATGCTTCAAAACATTAACCTATTCACAAAGAATATAGGCTGAGGAGTGTCAAAGTAATTTTTTTTTCATTCATTTGTTCCACTGCCTAAGTTCATTTTTTGAAAACAAAGATTTCATGTAAATCAGTGGTGCAAAGTAATCCCATTTTTTAATTTAACTCATAAAACTCAGCGATTAAAGATGAATAAAGCTTTACTTGCACACTCCTAACAAATTACTTCTTCACAAGGCCCAGGAGATTTGTGGTGCCTCCTTATATCTGAGTAGAGTCAATCTTACATACTGCTTAGGACGCTGCTGAGCACTTACATAATATCCTATCCAGGCAGCATCAGATCACTTCAGAACTCTAAAGTGAAGTTATGCTGGTTAGCCCAAGGGGTCTCTAAAGAGTTTGATTGATATGAAGAAGATGTAAATTGTTCTTTCAAATTCAAGTACTTAAGATTTTAGTGGATCATTCATGGAATATTGGATTTTTAAAAAACTTTTTTCCTCTTCAAATGTCTTTAGAAAACAGGAAGTGTTGTATCTAAAAGTATTTATATGTATGTTACACATATGTTATATGAAAATGTAGCTAGCTGTATATACTACATACACATATGTGTACATATACATACACACATATCTAAATGGAAATATATATATGAAGTATTTCTAAAAACTTCTTGTCAGTCAGTAACTAATGAGTAACTATATTTCTTCGAAATTACTATAGGAAAACCAAAATCCTTTTTGTGTTTATTTAAATTTTCATTGCCATAATTGTAAGGGAAAGACCTCTTCCTAGGATTCAATTTGCTACATGAGAATGATCTCCCTTCCCCTTCCCCTTCCCCTTCCCCT
>NW_010429278.1:0-400 GCF_000710305.1 Buceros rhinoceros silvestris
GGAACAAGCGCCTGCGTCTGCTTTGCCTGCGCCCGGCTTCGGCAAGCCCGAGCAACGCTAGCTTGGGTTGGCCTTCCTTTTAAGAAAGAAGCTGCGAGTCCAACAAGTGGCCTTGTCAGATCAAGCGAGTCTTGATTTATGATGCAAATAATGGTGTGGCGGTGGTGTTTCTTTTTTCCTAGTGCTGAATATTTAGGAAGCATCTTCTCATAAAAATTATGGATGTCTCATTCTCACTCTCTGAGGCACAAAACAGTAAATGAACAGGCTTAACTAATGTGCTTGTTACTTTTTTCCCTAAGCAATTAAAAAGGCAAAGGAATAAGAAGTGAAATTTTCATCATGTTGACAACAGTTTGTAATCTCTCTCTCTTTCTCTCTCTCTCTCTCTCTGCATCTC
>NW_010429278.1:529-736 GCF_000710305.1 Buceros rhinoceros silvestris
CTCTCTTCCTCTCTCTCCCTCTCTCGGCATCTCTCCAGCCACTCAGAAATAGCAAAACATTTCAGTTAACTCCTGAGAACCCACCTCATGCACGTCTTTCAAACCCATTCTGTTAAAGAAACAAAATCATATTTGCTACATATTCGATATAAAAATGCAAAGATACAAAAGAGCATAAAAATAATTTCTGATATAAAATGGGGTCGT
>NW_010429278.1:790-2337 GCF_000710305.1 Buceros rhinoceros silvestris
CCTATTTGGGGTTCCCGGTGTTTCACTGCTGCCTGGCACAGAGGGGCCACTCGTCCTCTCCCAAACACTAACCTGGCTTTGCTGCTCATGGCTAGTTTCTAGACTACTAAAAAGTGCTGAGATTATTAAATAATAACATTATTAAAAAAAAAATACTACCACTGCTTTAAAATGCCCTGAAACACAACAGCCTCCGCACTGAAGTCACACTGCTCTTCCCATTCGCTTCTGTTTCTTAGGGGAGACAAAACCCCGTCTCTCCACAGCGGGTGGCCTGGGGTGCTTCTGTGGTGTACCAGATCGAAAAGAAAATGAGGATACCGTGATCAATCACTTCATGCCACATTTTCAAAGGAGCTCGAGAAGAGCTCTGCAAAGTTTTTAAGTTCCATCTTCTCGATCTGGTTAAAGACTCATTTGCCCTAGGAAAAAAAAAAAAAAATCATCCTAGTGCACAATGATTTGTTCAAGCTTCAACACCAGCTTTTGGGCTAGAAAAACTTCCGGCTGAAATTGTAGGAATTGTCTTTGAAAACGGAGCTGTGACTCTCCAGAGGGAGAAAAAGAGAGAGAAAGAGACCTGGAGAGTTCAGCTAATCCCTCCAGAGCCCAGTGACACTGCGGCACCTCTGGGTGCCCGGCAGATTAAACCCATCGCTGATTTAGGTGAGGTCACACGGCTAAACTTCCCAGGTCACTCCGTATCTGTCCTGAAAGGCAGCTCTCAACTCCTCTGCTGCTTAAATATGGGTAAATACTTCCAGTCCCTCGGGCAATGATCCTTCCACTAACGGGTCACCACCGGCAGCTCCGGACTGGCCCAAGTGGAGCCAGGGCTCTCGGAGCCAGAGTGGAGCAGGCAGGAGAGCGGCAGCTCCGCGCTTCGGGAGCACTGCTCCTGCAAATGGCAACGGGGGGTCATTAACGCAGGACTGTGCGGGCGGGAGTGTGGCCGACAGGATGGGACCTTAGTTCCTGAAGAACGAAAACTGGCCATTTGCTGGAGCCCAATCGCCAATTTTCCTCTAGCTGGAATGGAGGGCACCAAGCCATCGGTTTTTAAGCTGTTATCTTTGCATGGAAAACAAAGATAGGAGTGGGCTTTTCAGAGTCGTGTCTCAGCTCAAACAAAATAAACCAAAGATAACCCCACGGAAACGAAACAAAATGCAAAAGGAGTAAAAGCCCCTGATCTTCTTTTCTCAGTCTTACTCCGAGTGTGAAGAAACCACACTGAATTGAGAAAAAGAGAGCGCTTAAAAAAATGCAGAAAAATAACTGAGGAAAACCCGTCTCTCACTTCCTAAGCAGCTGATACCCCCTTCTGCTGGTCTTCTCCTACCCCCAACAAAACGGTTACAGCCAGAGAAATACTGCGCAGCGAGCATGGTGCACGGGGAGCACATCCAGACAGGCACGAGTCACACCAGAGGATGCAGGACGGGCACGGGGAAAGGTCGATGCTCTTCATCGAAAGGGCAACGCCGGGGACAGCCAAGGAAGGGACGGAGAGGGAGGGAGCGGGAGCACAGAGCTCCCGGCGCTCC
>NW_010429278.1:2622-2826 GCF_000710305.1 Buceros rhinoceros silvestris
CCAACAACGACGATGTCCGACCAATGGAATAAAATAAAATAGGTCACATGGTTAGAAATCATTGGTGCTTCCTAGTATCTAGTAGCAGTTTGCTTCCCAAAAACAACAAAAAAAGTTTTTGGTCCTTCTATATATATACATATATGTATATACAGTATTATTTTTAAAATGCCTGTGTGTGTGTATATATATATATATGTATAT
>NW_010429279.1:0-6820 GCF_000710305.1 Buceros rhinoceros silvestris
GGCAGGAGAGGAGTCTGCGTGGTGCCCGGGAACCCCGCGGGCAGGAGCTTCACACCGAGGTCACGGCCGGCGGCAGGACCGGACCCTCCCGAGGAGCCCGTTAGGGTTACCGTGTTTTCCGTCGGCCTGGAACTAACTCCCCGTGCGCACGGTTTGGGTCCCTGACCTGAAAGGCTAAAGAGTTTGTAAAGAGGTTTGTTGTGGGAAGCTCTCATTAGGGCCCAAAAATGAAGTGGTGAGACGTGGCTTCTGATCCGACAGCGTGGGAGAGCGATCTCCGTGCTGGCACCTGGGGTCTGCCCGCGGGTTTCGGTCAGCAGGGCGCGTCTGACCGGTGAGCTCCTGCTGATGCTGCTCATCTCTCTGTATTGCTGTGAGTTGTTTAGAAAAAGGTGTTTATAAACACAGAGACAGCTTTGTCTATTTTTAGAAAGCTGATGTAAAACATTGATAGAGACTAGTAAGCACAGTACAGTTAATTCAGAATAAGAGTACGGTGTTTTGTGTATTGTACCGATTATACAGTAGCAAACGATTGGTGAGAACTTCTGACGCTTTCAGAGTGAAGTACAGAAAGTTCAGAGTGTAAAAGTTATGGTTACTTAGGGATACTTAATTTGGCTTCCTTGTATTACCGTAGAGATTTGGCGAATTGGTCATTTAGGTCTTCGCTTTTTATTTGACACCCTGAACAAACAGAGCTGGACTCTGGACAGATCTCAAAGTTTATGTAAAGCCTTTTGAAATATGAATGGACTTTGAAAAGGATAGCAAAAGGAGTGGTCTTGGGTGGGTCATCAATTTTCAAAATCGATTATTTTGTTTGTTTCTCATAGGTTAAAAGACTGCATGTTTTGCCTCTGTATCTCTTCGTATATCTCTTCTGTATCCCTTCATCTATATAATCTTAATAACAACTAAACTCCCCAAAGATTTAAATACAACCAACTCTTAAAATGGATAAATTTCCAGACAGATAGTGAAAATAAAAATTTTTTATTAAACTGCAGATGTCTAGTACTGAAAACTAACTGTAGGTGGAACTTTCTGTATTGTTCCGTGCTTCTGTTAAAAGTATTGCTTTACTCTGCATCAACGTTGTTAAGACAAAGATCATTCTTTAACAAGGCAGTTTCTAGTTTTTTTGAGGGATTGAGAGTTAGTTTCTAGGTTTGCAAGACTAGACTTTAATTTTTTTATGGTGACAGTAAAATGTACCTTTCTCAGTGGTAGTAATTTCTGACAACTGTAACAATTTTCTTTCTAGCGTACTGAAGCATGTTTTTACCAAGATCCGTTAAAGTCAAGAGGACCGCTGATGAGGACAAAAGCTGTACAGCTAAGAAAAAGAAATTATCTTCTGGAGAATCTTTTCTAGAGGAGACTACTTTGTTCCAAGACTGTAAGTCAGTTAGAACAGAAACTTCTGCTTCAAGATGCAATTTGAATGAAGCTGTACAAGAACACAGAGAAGCTGTAGCTGGAGACCTTGGTGTTGCGAACAAAACTTTAGGAAAGGACAGCCAAAATAGTGATGAAGAGACCTCTTCGGAAGAACCCATAAAATCCTTCAGCAAATCTCAGCGTTGGGCAGAACCCGGAGAACCCGTATGTGTTGTATGTGGTCGCTATGGAGAGTATATCTGTGATAAAACAGATGAAGATGTTTGTAGCTTGGAATGTAAAGCCAAACACCTTCTACAAATTCAAGCAAAAGAAAAAAAGCTGAAATCTGATCAACTCACAAAAGCAGAATCTCAAGCAGAAACTCACCTGCTTAATACACCTTATTTCTACAAAGATCATTCCTTTATTTTAGGTTTGCGAGATGAACAGATCGAGAACCTTAAACTGCAGCTAGGGATTGCTGTCCAGGGCCAGCAAGTGCCAAGACCTATCGTAGAGTTTGAACACTGTGGTTTTCCTGAAACTTTAAACCGTAATTTAAAGAATTCTGGCTATGACGTCCCAACTCCCATCCAAATGCAAATGATCCCTGTTGGACTCTTAGGGAGGGATATTGTGGCTAGCGCAGACACGGGCTCCGGAAAAACAGCAGCCTTTCTACTGCCTGTTATCGTGAAAGTTTTGACAGAGGTAATGAAACTTAGTGTGTTTAGAGAAAGTGGTTTGCAGCTTTGTCTCTTGGATTCCCAGTGTAACTGAGAACATAATTGCAGTGGTTTTTATTGACATTCAGGAATTTATTTTCCTTTTGCTTGATGGCGCATTGGTTCCTGGAGGGTGGGAGTGCTGATTATTTTTAATGACTTTGAATGCTTTTTGACTTTGATCAGGAGATAAAGCAACGCTATTAATACTATCTAGTATACGGTTTCTCCTTGTTAAGAAAGGCAATTGAACTCTGTGGTAAACTTCCTAAACTACTTAAAATAGAAAGTGAAAATAACTCCAGACCATCTGCAAGTTGTTCCCATGTCTTGGTATATCAGATGGCTGAAAGAGTTCTTTTTGGCATTTGTGCAATTTCACAGAGTAATTTCTGTTGGAATATTTTCAGATGGCCATCAGATAACTACAGGAATTTGGGATAATACAATTTCTGAAATCTTTTAGTTATACAGCCTCCCCTTGTGATACTGTCAGAAAAAGCAATTAGGAAGACTAGCTTCGTAAGGATGTGAATGTATGATGAGAAGTAGTGCCAGGTATGTTCTGTACCCTGTGTGTGGTTCAGTACTGCTCTTTGCTTTAGTGGTTTTATTCAGAAGGAGATGCATAAGAATATATTTGAAAATTCTGGACCTCATTCTAGCTGATGTTTTGTACTGCTTAGATGCATTTATAGAGATATATACACACACAAACACAAACGTGTGTGCATGTTTATTTTTTTTCAAATTGTTAATTTAAAGGTTATTTAGGTAACTATTTTAGTCTTTGAAGTACTATAGCATTAGTTTAAGAATGGGTTCGTTATATAGGAGCATTTAAGAACAGGAGGATTACACTCCAGTACCTCCTCTGTCTGATTATCATTAAAGTCTGCAAGACAGTTACATGCTTATAATAACATGAACGAAATCGGAGTCTTAATGAATAGTACTTAATTTCTCTACATGATCTTTCTCATTTTTCATCTTTAGGGTACTTTACAAGTTAATGTATCTTTCAGTAAATAATTTTGTTGTTTAAATTAATTTTAATTTTTAATGTAAAAGAGAGATGAGGTGTTAAGATCACATGGGATATTTGGCGGTTCCTGGCTTCTCCACATCTACATAGATACCTTATTTTGTGGTGGTGAGGTTGCCCACTTAAACAATTCAGAAAGCCCTTCTTGACAAGTATTTAACTATGTAGTTCCTCTGATGGTGCAGTGGGAAAGGAGCAACCTCCTACTGTTGGTCACTTGTAAATATTCCAGTTGGAGGCCGGGAAGAAACCCATACCATCCAGAAAACTGTTAAGTGGATAATTGTAGTATCAATATAGGCAAGATCTTTGTTTATTTGCTGTAGAGTTCAGTATTAGTTGAATAATGTGTCCTGGAGCTAGACCGTTGCTGATCTGACTAGTTGTTCTGTTCGTAGACCTTGTGTTCTTTTTATGTTGGTGTGTGTTAACTGGTGTTGGGAACCTATATTAATCTGGGAGGAATCATCATCCTGTAATTTCATGTTTTCTGGGTCGCACAAGTATCAGTGAGGTGATAATTTGGTTGAAGACCCTTATATAAGGAACAACAACAACAAAAATTAAGACTGTACAACTTCAATGACTCACCTCTACCTGGCTGACTAGTAGTGAGTCAGAGGGGCTGTTAATTTTGCTTTTAAATCTCAGGAACATAAGTTTTTGCTGTATAAAGTTCCTATCACTGCTTATCTTCTCTGGCTGATACTTAATGTTTTTACTTAGTGGTGTGCAAGGCAGTAAAGGGAAATAGTCTGTTCCTATTCTACCAAGACTTCTAAAACCTACTTTTTTATGATTTCTAGATTCAACTGGCATCCTCTGTTTTGAATTCGTGTCAATTTATTCTGGATCTCTGTTACAGATTCAGTGCAATAGCTAAACCAGAAAAATGCCTACTAGCTTCCTGAACTTTTTTGTGTTCAGGAAGCTATTCTAATAGCTTACTTACACATGCATTACATTTTTGTTTTCAGTGGTTGAATAATTGAGGGATAGACTTCCTTGGCCTGCATTGTTAAAGGTACAATCCCTTTCTACCTTCTGTCTTCAGATAGAAAGGGTATTAGCAGTCTATTTTATCCACAGTAGCTGCACTACCTAATTCATACTTTAATATTGGGAGATTTAATCTTGAAAACTTTTCATCTAAATAATAAAGCAATTCCATGTTTAACAGATTTCTCCCCCTCCTTCTAGACAGAAACTCCATCTGCCCTTATTTTGGCACCAACAAGGGAATTAGCAATTCAGATAGAGAGACAAGCTAAGGAACTGATGGCTGGTTTACCAAACATGAGAACAGTTCTCCTGGTAGGAGGTTTGCCACTGCCACCACAGCTTCACCGTCTGAAGCAAAGTGTTAAGGTAAGGACTATAGGTGGGAAGATCCCAGCGTGGGGAGTTATGTTTTCATGATGTTCAAAAAGAAAAATGTTACTGTTGATGTGTATGGACACACAAAGATGTGTTTTTTTCCTGAGTCTAAACTGCTAAAAGAATTGTTAGTTCTTGAAAATTTTACAGTACTACAAGTAATTTTGTAATAAATTTTGACTTCTGATTGAACGTATAATAGCGTCTTTTGGTTTTACAAAGTTTCATGTTTTCAAAAACTGAAATATGCCATTTCATTAGACAAGGAGGTATCATTCGCAGTGAAAATAGTTAATTTCTAATGCAGATTACATTGCTTGTATTAGAGTTCATTAGAGTTCTAAAAGGTTCATTTCCTTTTGACACGTCATAATTTATTAAGTTATCTATAAGAGTTGTACGATTTATTTGAATGCAAGTAATTGTATTAATTAGTGCTCTTCTTACCTTTGTTTGTGCTGTTTTTCTAGGCCAGTAATCTGTCCTTTCATGGAATTTCTAACTCCTGGGGTTTTGTTTTGGTTTGTTTTTCTTAGGTTATAATAGCGACACCTGGAAGACTTCTTGAGATTCTAAAGCAAAGTTCTGTTCAGCTGCATGGCATAAAAATTGTAGTGGTGGATGAAGTAAGTTTTTTAGTGATGAGGTGCTTGAAGAGCCAGTGTGAGTGGCTAGTCTAACTGATGAAAAATACAGAGTGTTTTTTATAAAAATACAGTATAGTTCTTAAGAGAAAAAAAGAATTTAACAGAATTTGAAGAATGCGTGTTCTGTTGGCTATAAAGACTTTGGTACCTGACAGGGTAATGCTGCTAGTCCAGTATGGACCATTTGTTTTGAATATTCTCACTTAGCTTTTCACCTGATGGAAAATACTCTTGCATTTGGATTATTACATGTGCTAATCATATGTGTTATGATTTGTCTGACAATTCAAGTTCAAGATTCTGCTGTTTATGGAAAAATCTGCTACAAGTCTAGTATTTTTCACTTAGGTGGATACCATGCTAAAAATGGGTTTCCAGCAGCAAGTGTTGGATATTTTGGAAGACATTTCTCACGATCATCAAACCATACTGGTTTCAGCCACAATTCCAGTGGGCATTGAACACTTAGCAAATCAGCTTCTGCACAATTTTGTAAGAATAACAATTGGAGAAAAGAATCTGCCATGTTCCAATGTTCGCCAAATTATTTTGTGGGTAGAAGAACCATCTAAAAAGAAAAAGCTCTTTGAAATACTAAATGTAAGTGTAATATTATTCTTATAATAACAACGTCTAAAATTTGTCATGTCTTTATTGGGTTCTCATCTTTAATTCTGATCTGTATGTAGTGAAGAGGTAGAGGGAGGTTAAGCATGTAACTGCACTAACGAGTTCAGTAGTTCTGCAGTAAGAGCTTTAAGGGCAATTTTGGGGATAACTCCACCCCCATCGCTTACACCTTCTTCTGTGCAGCTGCAAACTAGATTCCTGAGCTGGGATCCAAGTTCAGAATTACAGTTTTGATAATTTTTTTGTTATTCCCAGGATGGCATCCCAGAGATGTGTTCTGGTTATTTGTGAGTGGTAGAGAAACAAGACTTGCTTAAACTGTTATACCTGCTTTATGGCCTAGGAGTGGCCTGTCATTTTAACAGTTATTAAAGGAACAAGTGAGAAAGCTAATTGAGTTCCTTCTTGAATTTTCTCTGTATGAATAAGAACATACTCATAAAAATTATGAGTACTTCAGGGAGGAATTTGAGAGTCTTGGCTAAGGTTATCCAAGAAGAATCGTTAACTGAACCTCAGAATTTAAAAGAAAATCAGAATTATTATGTAACATTTAAAGAAACAGAAAAGAAAGCTTCTGATTTCTAAAAAATGCATGTATCGATAGAAACCTGGGTTCTGATTCTACAAATCATGATATGTTTATGATGTACAGATTTGTATAGTTTCATGGCTGGTATCTTGTTCCTTTTTATGTAGAGTTTAAAAACTTTATTCATCTGAAAGTCTTGTTAATATTAGGGATAATGGGCAGAAGAAAATGAATCCCAGTTGATGATGATGAGCAGCAAACTGTTGTAACAGCTCTTACAGAAACGGTTTCATTTTACAGGATAAGAAGCTCTTCAAGCCTCCAGTGTTGGTATTTGTGGACTGTAAGCTAGGAGCAGATCTGTTGAGTGATGCTGTTCATAAGATCACAGGTTTGCAGTGTACAGCTATGCATTCGGAAAAGTCTCAGGTGGAAAGGACAGACATACTACAGGTTCGTACCTCCTAAAGTTATTGGG
>NW_010429279.1:6943-9299 GCF_000710305.1 Buceros rhinoceros silvestris
GGGGGGGTTGATAGAATTAAAACAGTAATTTTTTTTTAAAGGTATCTTAATTTGAATAAGTTAACTCATAATTTATTGCTTTTCTGCAGTAAAACCTGGAGTACTGCTGGGGGAGAGGAGACACAGACGGGAGCAAGCAAAACTGTAGATAATAATGTAATTTTAAATGTAGAGAAATACCCAAGACTATTTCCTAGGTTATTTGCTTTGAAATGGGGATTTAAATATGCATTTAACTTTAATTGCCTATTTTTAAAATTAAAAATATTTTTAAAATTAAAAATATTTTTAAAATTTCGGTTTTGAGCTCTCTTTGTTTAGCTCTGTGAATTAAATTCCTATTAAATCAAGAATACAGGGGGGCCATCCTCTCTTGTGCAATGGAATAATCCCACTGGTTGTGTTCTTACACTGTATAACTAAACCTAGCCTATGCTTGGAGAGGTTAAAAATATAAATAAGGAAAAAAATTAATTTTTATTTTTTCCTCCCTTGCCAGGGATTACTTCAAGAGAAGTATGAAGTTATAGTAAGTACTGGAGTCCTTGGACGAGGGCTTGACCTTGTCAATGTCAAACTGGTAGTAAATTTTGATATGCCATCAAGTATGGATGAATATGTACATCAGGTAAATAAATAAATTGCTAAAGCATTATTTGAAAAGTATACTGAAATATGATGTCCACCTATGGAAATTTAAATGTAAACAAAGATTATTTTCGTCTTCAGAATATTGCTTTTGTAGGAAAGAGAGGTGCTGAGTATCTCTTCCATAAGTCTGTTAGGTGAATTACTGAAAGCTTGAACTCTGTGCTTTTATCTCCTTTGTAAGTTGCTAGTACCTAGAATAGTTCTTAGATCAATGTCATTTGCAGTATTATTCTTCATGTTTCCTACTCTTGTGTCATAAAGCAAAGTTTATCCTGTTTTTGCAGTCTGCATGAAGAAAGGCCAGACACCCACCTTTCTGCTGCAGCTCATCTGCAGGGGGAAATGTACATGTGAAAGAATCGAGAAACCGGTCATGAACTTGTGTTTTCAGTCCCTTTCGCTACTCCAGTATCTCCCCTCATTTTTTCTTTCCCTGAGGATTTCCTGCTTTAAAAAGTGTGGGTTGTGCATTTCTGTGTGTATTTGCGTGCATACACACCCCCCAACCCTAGTGTGGCTGTCAGATCAAGAGAACTAATTGTTACCCTCTGTTTGGCACTTTTGTAGCCACCACACTGTGTCCAGTTTTGAGACCATCAAGAACAAGCTGGAGAGAGTCCAGATGAAGTCAGGGTGCTGGCACACGGGACATGCGAAGAGGGGCAGGGGGGGACTGGGCTAGTTAGGGCTGGAGTAGAGGTGTACTTGCTGTTTTCTGTTTGGTGTGGGTGGTTCCAGAGCAGGCAGAGCCGTGCTCTCCTTGGAGAAGCACAGTGAAAGGACAAGAGCCAATGGTCACAACTTAGTGCAAGGGAAATTCTGGCCTCGTAACAGGGAAGAATGCTTTTCACAGCAAAAGTAGTCAGGAAAGGGACAGGGTGCCCACAGAAGCGGTGGGACCTTTGTGCTTTGTAGCCACTTGAGACTTCATAGGACAAGGCCCTGAGCAAACTGCTGTGATTTTGAAGTTAGCCCTGTTCGGAATTGGTGGAAAGGACCTCTGGCAGTGATCCAGGCTCATGAACTCCTGAAGCATTCTGTGTTACTAACTGCAGTACACCTCTCTGGTTTTTAATTACCTGCTGCTAAAGTTTCAAAAAAGTAATAAATAAACAAAAACGGTCTGTCCTAGTGTCAAAAAACAATACCAATATTAACATACCCTCTCTTCCTAAGTGGAGAGTTTTTGTAGGTTCTTTTCTAATTTGACCATGCACTTTGGATAATACTGATAAATAATTTCAAGTTATTAGAACATTGAAAGTAAAGGTAATTTTTATGGTCATGCTTATACCTGTTGTGCTTGATACAAGGTAGCATTGTAGAGCATACAAAGTGTACATGTACATGACATTGCTTTAATAAACATTTTTAAAAACCTTTTGTTTGGACCAGATTTACTGTAAGCTTTTGCCCATAGACTATATCCTATATCTCAGTATCAATATTGGACTTCTGGTATATCCCATAAGCTAGTTGTAATTTTAGATGCATTTAAGCCAAAGCTTCAGTTTTGCCTAACATGAATTCAGGAAGTTTGTTAAAACTTTGCTCTTAGGGGATGAGATAAGGAGACTTGGCCTTGTCACTTAGGTTTATTGCTGTTTTATAACAACAAAATGTATAAATTTTCAGAATATTTGAAGGACTTCCATTTAGCATTGATAACTTAAAATGAGTTTTTGCTTTTTCAGGTTGGAAGAGC
>NW_010429279.1:9392-12035 GCF_000710305.1 Buceros rhinoceros silvestris
GAGCGGGGAGGTTGGGTCACAGTGGAACTGCAATTACTTTTATCAATAACAACAGTAAGAAGCTCTTTTGGGATGTCGTGAAGAGAGTAAAACCAACGGGCACCATTCTTCCCCCGCAGCTGCTTAATTCCCCGTATCTTCATGACCAAAAGAGAAGGGAGCAACAGAGACTTAAACAATTACAGAATAGCCTTGTAACAGGAGATAATATTATGGACATTATTAGAAAACATGACAAAAATAATTCTCAGAGGTAGTAAATATAAAATTATAGTTATGTAATTATAATGAAAGTGGTTAAAAATAAACATGGAATTATGATGCCTTGCATATTGCCTTTTTAAAATAAGTTTATATATTCAGTTTTTTAAGGAGTCTCATTTTTATCTCAAGTTTACTTTGAAATACAGACTGTTGTGTGTTTGAATTACAGTAGTGCCCAGTAAAAATACTCTATGTAACCCTTTTTCAAAACCAGTAGTCTTTGGTCTTGCTTGCTATGTAAACTGACAAGATTTTTTCATTATTTTGTTTTAATGTTTCTGAATAATCATTACAGACTTCTTGTAAAAGACAGTCTTACAGTAATTTTTTTTTTTCATTATATTGAGGTAAGATCTTTGCAGAGTAACCCACCCCACTCTTTCACGGGCACCCCTTCGCCGTGGGGAAGGAGCTTGCCTGCCCTTGTGAGGTTGAGAGCTGTGCTGGGGGTGGCATGTGCCTCCGGTGGGGTCTCCCAGGCCAGACAGGTCTCAGCTGAAGGGTCAGACAGAGTGTGTCCACGGGCAGGATGGGCTCACTAGCCTTTGGGCACCATCCTAGGAGAAGGACAACTCTGACTCCAGACCTGGGCAGATGGAGCTCGTTTAGCCCTGTGAGGCTCCATCTAAGAGAAGGACACTCTAACCAAACCTGTGACCCGAGGACTTCGCTGTCACCGTCCAAGCTCGCTAGGCCCTGGCAGATGAACCTCAGGTGTAAAGGGTGGAGCCAGTTCCGCACACGCTGGTGCCTCACCTAAAAAATCCACTGCGCAGGCCCAAAGGGTGCACTCATAGCTTGCAGTGAGCGTGGGAAAGCCCTTCCCAGATCTTCGTTCGCGAAGCCAAGCCGTGATGATGACACCCACCCCCCCCAAAAAAACCAAACCTGGTGACAGATCAGTCTCTGAAAATGAGCCTCAGCTCTTCCTTTTAGTTTACATAGAAGCATCTACCGGGAGTATTTATCGTGTTCTGTCAGGGGGTTTCTTGTGAACACCTATGCAAGTTTGGTTTGTAAACAGTACTGACAGTTTAGCTTCTCCTTTATTGACTGTGGACCAGTTAAAAGTAGCTTGCTGTGCTCTGATGCCGTTTCTTTTTTATTTTTTGGAAATGAGACCAAAACCAGATTAAGATGGTGTTGTACAACTCTCCATCCAAAGTGTGAGATAGATCATCATCAAAACTTTTTTTTTTTTTTTTCATTTAGACTGAGGCTTGAGAAATTAGTTTCATCAGACCTTTCATGCTGCTGTGATGCATCATCCCTTTCTGGCAGACTGAGATGGCCTGGGTAGTTAGAAGTTAGCCTTGTGTGTTGCGTGTCTGCTCTTCGGCTAAAGGACAGCAACATCATAGACTGACTCAACAAAAAGAGGGCGCTTACCTGCTACAAGACCGATGACATAAGCGTGGCACTGCTGCCAGGAGTTCTTTAACAGTAACTGTAAGAAAGGAGCAAAAGTCTTGCCAAAGAGACTCAGGTCAGACCCCACAACGAAGCACTTAGTTTTATTACGTTCTTGCCAGAGCGGGTGTCTAACTAGTAGGCACGATTTGCCAAAGCAATACATGAAGTTTCATACCCTATTCCTGGCCGAAAGATCCCTCCCTTGTTTCCCCATTGGCTGGGTACTCCAAGGTTTACAGACTTACCCGACACGCCTATTACATGTTACAGGTAACATTAGATCATGCTACTTCATGCGTCACATGTCTCATTATCCTGAACTTACGCCTCCCCTAGTCGGAGAAAGTGATATTCACCAGCCTACTGAGCAAGCGCAGTGCTGCTGCCAAAGACCCATCCACCCTCATCAACCCCCGTGTGACACGTTCAAGGACTTATGGCCCGTTATCTGGCTCTTTCTTTTTGTTGCTCTCTGGCTTCTTTCTAGTCTCGCAAGACTTGTGTCTCTCCCGTTTACCTTACCAGCTTCTTTTAGATACAAGAACAGCATCTCTTTGTTTCTTTCTCACATAACAAATTTATGTATTTATTAAGAACAATCTCCTACTGCGAGTTCTGATAGTCTGAAATACAATATTATTTCTACTATTTTCTGTGTACAGTTGCTACTACTTTAACATAACCTGACACAGGGAAAATCTCAAGTTTTTAACTCCCTTGCCCCTCCACTTTGTCATTTGTCTCCCTCTGCAGCTTTGTTTTTAATAAACTTTCGGTTGTATGGTATGTATAAATGCCGAGTGAGTTATAAAGTCCATATATCCTTTAGTTGTTATTACTTGTGGAGAGTTCCTGAAGTGGCGCTTGCCATCATCTTTCTAATGCACCTTTCCAATAATAATCCCGTTCTCCCCGGTGGGAGTTGGTAAGCGCCGCGCTGCGGCAGGCCGGCTCCGCGGACGGACC
>NW_010429280.1:0-208 GCF_000710305.1 Buceros rhinoceros silvestris
ACAATACTTTAAACTGAAAACACTACAGAGGCACCAAATGGCTGTGAAGGCCTGCCAGGGCTTTATAGGACATCTGTGATCCTCGAGCAGAGCTGGGGAACCACTGGTCTAGAACGAGAGAGGACGGAGGCAGAACAGAAGTGTTCCACGTGTGCAAATCTTCACTGAATACAATGACCAGAAACCAACACAATCAGAGGGGAAAGAG
>NW_010429280.1:336-1474 GCF_000710305.1 Buceros rhinoceros silvestris
GTTCAGATAGTTGGGTTCATTGCAGAGTCACCACGTGCAATATGGATGCAGATGTCAGGGGTTTCACAAAGCCTGCTTGCCACCAATGGAAGGATTTGACGGGAACTCTTTGAAAGAAGGACCAGCAAAGGAAACCAAAGTCTGAGAAAACCATCATTAGGTCAGCTACAATGTGCCAGTATAGCGGCATGTTAGGAACAGAGAAGAAAAGCAACATCAGATTGATAAAATGACAATAATCAGCTGGATATTACAAGGGCTGGGAGGCTACGTGATCGAATACCACACATTTTGTTGCAGGAGCCACGCAGACAAACTGAGGTTGGCTGGACCCTCCTAGATATAGACTATGTTGCCCAGTGAGGACAGAAGTTATTGAACAAAGAGCTTAAAGAAGGTTTAGGAAAAAAATAAAAGGGCAAGCAAATCAGCAGAGGAACCCAACAGCTGGTAATACTGAAAGACAATGTACAGAATGGATCGGCTCAGAGGATTCATTGGATGGATGTGCACGGAGTTAATAAACTGAGCTATAGTCTTGCCAAAGATTAGGTGAAGGTGACAATGCTGATGGTACTGCTGTATTTGGAGTATTAAAAAAAAAAAACCAAATGAGCAAACAAAACCTCCAACGCTTCCCTGCATAGGTAAATCCTTGCTTGGTAAGTATCAAATGCAGATTCAGGCTCAAACCTTGTGCCAGCCACATCTGTGTTACTGCAGAATGGAGTATGGGGTTTGAACTTGTTCTCAGGAAGCAAGAAACTCAACGGGTGTTAGGTCAGTCTGTACATCTGAGTGGAAACTTACAGAATTGTGCAATTTCCCTAAAGTCCCCAGAGATCTAAGTTAGGCATTTTGCCTTTGCAGCACTTTACAGTCGAAGTTCCTGCACTTCTCTACATCATGTAACATGCAGTTCTTTCCTTCACTTAAAGACCCTGGTACAGCATTAAAAAGCCACCAATAACTATGCGGACGTTCCTTTTGTCATAGTACCTGTCCTTACTAGTCACGCTCACTTAACAGAGAGAGAATACGACAGCACGCGCGGATTCATCGTTTCTTCCTCCTTTCCCAGGCTGGCCACCGCAGCGCCCTCCAGCCCAGCAGCCTGGCGACAGGGCGCCCATACGCA
>NW_010429281.1:0-201 GCF_000710305.1 Buceros rhinoceros silvestris
CCCTGCCTGGTCCCCGGCCTCGGACTGTCCCCGGGCCCGCGGGGGCGTACAGGGCAGGGGTGATACCCAGAGAGCCCGGTGAGAGCGAAAGGCTTCCGGGCAGCTCCTTCTGTGCCGGGGGATCCCGTGGGTGCCAGCAGTGACCCGCTGCCTGTTCCCGGGCGAGGCGGGGGGCCACAGGGGCCCCTCCCGGCCGCGGGT
>NW_010429281.1:332-3357 GCF_000710305.1 Buceros rhinoceros silvestris
TTCTGAATGGATGGAGACTGACAGTTCTGCTGGAACCTTCTTGTGTCTGCACTTACCAGGAAGCACTTGGGGCTCGATCTTATTTGTAAAACTCTCCAGCGCTTAATGACCACTCTGGATAACTCCTTGTCTTGTTTAATGTCCCTGTTACCCCATAACTGACTTAGGATACTTAACGCTCGGTGGCAGAGACCTTTCTGCGAGAAATCAGAGGCAGAGAAATTCCTTCCAGGATGTAAGGGAAGTGCAGGGCGTGAATCAGCTGCAAACCCAAACTACTCGGGCCAAGATAAATGGGGAAAAAAGCCCGGCGGGGGTGGGGGCGGTGAGAGAAGATCCAGCTGCACACAGACTGTGTTTGGGTATGCTGGAAGCCACGTATTTCTTTCAAAGGAGCAACAAGGGGGTTGAGATTGATACTGTACATCTGCAGGTAGAAGAGCGATTAAAATATTTCCAGATCATTGAGTTTCTCAGTCTCCTGTTGTTCTCTCAGGTGTCTGTCACGCAGCTTTAAGGGCACAGCACTGATTCTTCTAGGTGAGAGTTCATGGATGAGCATTAAACTTTGACACCCAGTTCACAGTTTGGTGTGTTACCCTTGTTAGTACCTTTTAAAACACCTTGCAAAGTGCCTCGGTGCTGTCTGGGAGGATCCCCTGGCTAAACCAGGATATTCCAGCTCTGGGTGCTTCCCGCCTGCAGCACTGAGGAGTAAATCCTTCGTGGTGTGTCCGCTTCCATTTGTGGGTTTAGCTTTTCATGTCGGTTTTGTTTGGTAAATTACAGGTACTGTTCTGTTGCTTATGAAGTATTAACATAATTACAGTCATTATGTCAAATGATGCAATGCATGTAAACATGTCATTAGCACGCAGGGACAACACTGAGCAAAGTGATGACAACACACAATCACGCAAAATGCCTTATCTGCCTGGTCACGTGCAGTGACATGGGCTTTAGAGTTAGGGCCTTGATTATTTCTTTAGAAGGAGGTTTTGTTAGAATGTTTTGCTTCCTTCCCTCATACTGGAAAGAAAAGCATGCAGAGAAAACACCGTATTGCTTTATTCCGTGGTGTGTTTGTATGTGCGACCCTCTGCATGCCCCGCCACTTGCTGGATCTGGCTTCCTTTGCAATAGTCTAACTCTCTGCATTTGACAAAACAAACGAGTGCCCAAGCAGTGGCTCACGTTACGCTTTGGAACTTTAGCAACTGCCTGAAAAGTGGAAACCTTTAAGATACGGAACGGTATGTGCTGTTTTGCAGTGGGTACCACCTCTGGCTTTCATTCTCCCCCTTTTAACTCAGAAACGGCAGTGGCATTTTAGTTCTGGGGACCTAGAAAAGTAACGGCAATGTGTGGGCTTTGAAAGCCCCTCCTGCCCTCCACGGCCTCGAGATGCTGATACAGTTCTTCATCTGACCCAGTCTCAAAACGAGCAGAGCCCGGGGCTGCAGCTGCAGGGCCAAGGATCGTGGCTGCAGAGCCAGGGCTGGTGGCTGCAGAGCCGTGCCCAAGTTAACCTCCCCCGGTTCAAAAGTGAGGGGCAGAAGGAGATAGGGAACCTCTGCAGCGAAGGGGGCTGTTTGGTTTGCTCATTTGCATCTCAATCCCCACAATGCTCTTCCGGCTACTCACAGCTATTCCATAGTAGTGCTCTTGGCTGAGATCTGGGAACACGCTCAAAGGGTGAGGCAGCTTTTGGATGCACTGAGCTGTTTTCTGTTTGAGCTGTGAAAAGCAAACATCTTTTCAAGAGAGAACATTCTGAACAGTAAATTTTTAGCATTTACAATTCAGAAAGAGCAGAACTTCACTGAAATCTGAGAGGAAAATATTATATAATGTCAAAAGGAAACGTAAATCCTCTTCAGCGAAGGTTTCACGCTGCTCTCAAAACAGAAGCCACTAAGTTATTAAGTGGCCTAATGTGGCAGGACTGGAGATACAGGTTCTGGGAACAGCTTCGTGCACTCAAACACTTGAACCCCAATAAAGCTCCATTGCCTTCCTCAAGGAGCAACTCGATGAGGATCTACACAGACACTTCAGGCACTTGCTTCTAAATTCACTTTAAGTATTTGCTTGTCACAGCTACCAACCCAGGCACAAACAGCGGTGATTTTAAAAGGCTCCGAGAACAGGCGGGTGCAGGATGAGAACCTGTCGAAGGAGAGATGACTAATTTGCTTCAGTACTCAAATATGCAGATTTGGAGAGAACAAAATCAAGCGGTGATTAGAGATGCGCTCAAGCTCAGGTCGAGACTTAGATTTTCTTCAAAGCGTGGCTGCGTTTAGATCCCAGAGACAAAACTCCCCTGCCAAGTTGGGACCCAGCCGGAAGGCACAGTAAAGGGCATGTTCAGATGCAGGAGTTTGGGTTAAGCACATCTCAGCTGAACAGCAAAGCTGCTTTAAACAGTGTGCCAGAGCTAATCCGTTGAAAGGTCTCACTCAGCATTGCTGCCCCAAAGGGAATATATTTGGGAGAACTGCGCGCTCCTCGAGAGCCTTGCTGGTCATTACCCAGCCCTTGTGTTGGTTTCGCCATGTGTCCCCGTGTTTTGCAACTCCCAACCAGCTCCCTCTCAGCTGATTTATTTTCACGCTACTCAGCTTGCAGGAGGTGAATCAGGTCCTGTGGTTACAGAGCAGACCCAACAGCCAGCGCATGGTGTGCAGCCCCTCGCTGGCTGCCAGGAAGGGAAATCCGAAACTTCGAAGGAGGAGGGAGAAGGAGGAGAAGGAGGGTATTTTCTGGAAAGGCAAAGCAATAGCTAAATAGCATGCATGGCAAAGTAGGAGGGAAAAGAGAGCAGTCTAAGAATTCAAACAAGCCACCAAGAGAACAGAAAAATAATACAGGAGCAATATGAAAGAAACAGAGTTCGTAAGGTAAATCCAGCAGACAGACAGGAGTAAGCAGAATAACAAAACAGGGAGAGTTTCAGCAGTTGAACATACAGTGGGAAATCTTTGTGTGTGGTGAGGGGTGACTGTGCTTCTTGCTCTTATGA
>NW_010429281.1:3396-15063 GCF_000710305.1 Buceros rhinoceros silvestris
TGAACAGACAGTGGGAAATCTTTGTGTGTGGTGAGGGGGGACTGTGCTTCTTGCTCTTATGAAATTAAAATTAGTAATGAAAATACACTCCTTCATAATTGCACCCTTGTGCTTATTCCTGCTAACTTCTGCCAGTGCTAATATGTGAGCATGTTTCCCTAAATCACTACGATTCATGGTTTGCTTTGCTTTTGTTTTAAATGGAAAAGTTTTGGCCTTTGGAATGTAACAGAAAACAAAAACACATTTAAAGAAAAATAAGCACATCTTTCCTAGAAGAACCTAGCCGTAACTGCCTGCCTGAAATCAAGTCGTAGGACAGCAAGATTCTGATGGAACAGTGTCACTTCAGAGACTGCATTTTAAAGAGCGAGGCAGCATGACACAAGTGTTGAAAGAGGGGGCGGGGGAGTGCTGGGAGCGAAGCTGCCCCTCTCCCCTTGGACACACAGGCAGCTCTGGAACAAACAGCTACCCACTGAACTGGCAGCTCCCGCTGCACGCACAGCCCGGCTTCCGCCTCTGGATGTTTGCGTTAGGATCCCGACCAGCTCCCACCCCAATCAATGGATTGCGCTGTAGGCACAAAAATGACACTTAGACTTTCAGTCTAAATTGTGAGATAAAGAGAAAAACTCCAGAAGAAAAAAATCATTATTTGGACAAGTTAATTACAAGATATAACACCAAAAAAAGTAAATACCAAACTGGAGATGCCCAGACTTGTGATGTGGCCGTACCAGTAGGTGTACCTACACTTACACCTATCAGCTCTGGTGGCATGAGGGAATGTGACAACAGGGATGCTACCTGTGCAGGCAGTGAAGCTCCTTTACCATGAATTCTCAGACATTTAAGGCAAGTCATTATTTTGGCCAATGTGTATTTTTTTTTTCAGTTTTTACATTTAGAGTTGCTGGCAAATAAATGTGCCTTTCTCCTCATGGTCTTTATTTCCATCTCAAAGATAAGGAGCTGAGTAAGGCACAGGACTAGCAGCATCCTTTCAGTGGGGAAGTCAAGCGTGCTCTCCTTCCCTGGGTCCCCCACAGGCCACGGGGAGCAAAGTCTCTGCCAAAGCGGGTGACTCAGCGCAGGTAAGAGCTGCATCACCTTCTGCAGGTGCCTGCCTCTCCAAGCTGACTGCAGAGGGAGACTGCACTCCTGGCTACACTACTCCTCACTCGAGCACCTCAGCCAGCTAAAATACACCCAGATTACGGAGGCTTGAGTGAGGTGTAATCTTGGCCAAGGAGTCTCAAATGGACCAAGGACTAAATCTATGATCTGTGACAGTGCTAAAACCATGGCTTTAGGATACCGAGGGCTGCTTCCCAAACCACACAGCTTGGTTTTCATCAAGCCAAGGGCCACAGCATCACAGTACCAATGGTTTGGGTGCCTTTCTCCCACCATTCCCCCCCCTCCACACACTTTAAACTCTTAAGCGACCCAACCCATGCAGACAGGAGTTTGTGTTTTATTCTTTGCACATCAAACTGAAAAGCAATGAAGGGAATGATGTCTGGACCTAGGCAGCCTATTGAGAGGATCAAAAAGGTAACACAAAGCACAAAAGAGGGCTAAGAAACACAGATCATTTGCCATCCCACACATCCCCCGATGTCTCAGGACCCAGGGACCCAGGCAGAGGATTTAGTGCCTAAGCCTAGAGACTCCTCCGGGTTGCAGGCATTAACTCCTGCTTGCCTGCCTGAGACTGGATAAAGCTGAAGTCAAAACCAAAAACCTCTAAAGAGGCCTCAGCGTATTATTGTTTTGGGGATAGTCCTGTGCATTTCATCCACAAGAATGAGTGTTTTCTTTTCATTTCACAATAGCCTAGGTATTTAAAATGTCTGCCAAAAAGTACTCAGAAACCCAGCGTTTAATCTGAGGCCTTTTCAAGAGGGCCAGTTGTTTATTTCTCCTATCTAATGAACATTAATTTCCTGTTTCAGAAAACATAATTTATGCCACTGGTGCAGCCGATATTTATCTTAATACATATTCTCTTGGCAGCCTTAGGTTTTCATTTTCTGCAGTTCCTCCAGCCTGCGTACACTCGGCAACCTGCAGGCTCAGCCTGAGCAATCAGGGCTTCAAACCTATTCAGAAGTTTCCAGTACATGGTGGGAGAATCTGATAGCAGAGGACACAGGACCAAACCCATTAGTAGTCACTTCTCATAATAAAAACAAAGCTAAAGAGTGTATTTGTAACACTGATCTGAAAACAAGAATATATTTTCCTTTCGGCTTCAGAACTTAGACAAAACGACTGCAAGTTACACTAAACAAATCCAGCTCTTGCCAGGATAAACAAACATTTGCAGTGTTGTTTGCTACATGCCTGTCATGAAATAAAGACACTGACATGCATTTTAATGCAACTCTCCTACAAATTGTGAAAAAATAATTGTGCACTGCGTATTCGTTGCTAGGTTACTAGAAGGGAAGAGAATATTTTTGCAGACATGATGAACTAACAAAGTAAATAATTTAACTTAATCAATTGCAAATTTCACAATTTTCAAGAGCAAGTCTTTTCAGACCTCAGATCTGAAGACAAGTGATTTTGGAGAGAAAGGTTGACATGCTCCTGTGAGCCAGATATGGCCCGTGGGATAGCTTTTACACGACAAACTTCCCCCTGCACCCGAATACAATAGCAGTTTTACCAGGAAAAAGACAGCAAGGTTTGCCCAGTTGTTATTAACAGCAAATGAATTTTCATTTCTCCTTAAACTCAGTCTCTCCCTAAATAAGTGATGTCTTAGCAAATATTGCAGCATTAACAGAGAAAAACCTAAAAGAGCTGTCTGCACACACCCGGTCTGTCTGCATAGGCTTCCATCAGCGCTATTCTGGGAGGAACAGCCTAACTCTGATTAAAGCAGATCAGGGATTGTCGAACTAATCCATAAATTCCGACATTATTACATATTTGCTTAAGGAAGAACAACGGATCAGATGACGAAATCAGATCTGCACTGCTGCACAAAGCTTTGGCTTGCTTTGTCGCGGTGTTTGCGGGCAGATGTATCTGAAGGAGGGGGTAAAGGGCCCGGCATCCTCATGTCCCTTTAACACCGCCCAGCTCAGCAGCAAGAAAACTCCTCCAAAGAGACCTTAAACTCAGATGAGAATCTTTCTGTTTTGCAAAGTTTCCAGATGATGACAAACAATACATCTGCTGAAAGAGATTCTGGGTTGGTTTTTTTTTCCTTTTCTTTGGTTCAAAGCATGTTTTGGCTATCATGCCTTTATTAGGTCAGATTACACTCTCATTTAGGTGCCTACAAATCTGACAGCAGAACTGCTTTACTGATTATGGACTGAGAAAGAGGCAAGTTAGGTTCTCTGTGAAAGTGTCCACTCAGTTTCCTTGAATGACTTTCTGAAAGTCATTTCTCTATGTTATGATGCTGAATTTGGTTGAGGAGGAACTCTAAAAATCAACTGACACAAATTCATGGTGTTTTCCCAATATATGATGAGAGCAGTGGCAAAGACAAAACAACATGAAAGCTCGGAGGTATGGTAACAGGCCTTCTTGAGGTGAAAATATCTTAATTTGAAAAGTGCCACGGACAGTAACAAGCCATGAAGTCTAATGAAAATTGAGAAGTAATGACTAGCAAATTAGACAGTATCTTTACTCAGAAACACCATGAAGCCAGAATAAACTTAAATATTTTTCAAAGATGCTGCGGTCACCCAAATTCTCTTTCTTTTAATGCCTTTGGGAGAAGTCCTTGAAGCAGTACTTCAGTATTTCAGAATCTGAACTTTGCTATCTTGGTAATATAAATGTCGGTGTATCTTGCCTTCTCAGACAGGATTCTGGCTGAAAATCCAATCAAATCCATTCAAGGGTAAAAAGTCCAGTGTAAGACTTTGAAGGAAAGGGAATCTTCCTTCCCTTGATTTCTCTGGATACTTGTGCTCCCAGGGAGAACTGGAGGAGGTCTCTTGTTACCTGTCAAACTTTCTCATTCTTTTATTCCTAAATGTCATGCTGACAAGACTGGTTTGGGCCTTATGTGTACCCAAATGCTTGAATGGACACAAAAAGCTGACAGTCTGTGGTTCCCTCCCCTAATAGTGACCTGGCTCATGCTACCTAACAGGTCTTCCAAGTAGATTTCTGGAAATCTGATTCATCAATTAGATCAGATTCTGTTTTTATATTATCCTTCGTTTAGAGTGAAAGAATGAGATTACTTCCTTCCATCCTGGAAGGTTTGTCTCTTACCAGTGAACAGTCTTTTTTTTTTCCCTATTTTATCAAAAATGATGGACCATTTCAAGATGACAAAAAAGTAGAACTAACCCCAAAGGTTGATTATCTTCATATCTCCAGTTCTATTTTAATTTACTCCGCCCTCACTTTACAGCACCGTAACCTTTTTGAATTGCCCCCTGTGATACCCACTCCTTCACTGCTGACCATTGCTTACTTATTCATTGCTTGTTGGATCAGCTGGGCACTTGCACAGTCAGGTCTTTGTTATGCTTTCAGACAGGCTGCAAGTCACAATATTGAAGCAGCACAAGGACTGTTTCCTCTGCTGGTATTCTTCCCTGGCATTCAGGAAGACAGCATCCTAAACACAAAAATGCATATACAGTAATTAGGACAGTAAGTCGTACAACAGCTTGCATTTAACTGGCTACACAATGTCTTTTCCCCTTTACTTGTAAGAAAGTGGAATACCTGAAAGTATGAAGAGTCTGTGCATGTCGTTCAACTGAGAAACAAGAATTTGCTTCGTTGAAAAGTGCAGCAGAGCTCAGGTTTATTTAATACATCAGTAAATGACGGCTGGTGATGCACAGTTAGCAGGGATCCTAGAAGAGTTGCTCTCTCCAACCAGTTAAGTGGCCCAAACAAAACAGAATGTAGTTTTGTAGTTTTCTAACTAATAAGCCCTGACAGTAATGAAGAGCAACTGCAGGGACGGTGGGAAGGAAAAGGAATGCACATACCAAGGTTCTACAACAGTATGAAATGTCAGAGTTCAAGTTTACATGCATAATAACCACAACTGGCACACAGATTGTTGCGTGCATAAATAATCTGAGAACCCAAGATGAGAACACTAACAAATCCACTTTCATACAGGTGGAGGTTTTAAAACAAAATTAAACTTCTCATATGCCTATACAGATAGCCCAGAATTTAAAATACCTGCAGGACCTGCTGCTTGGTCAATGCTGTTGATGGAGTTGGACACCTGTATGTCCTTGAACTCTGGCTCAATAGGCAGAGTATTGGACACAGTACAAGAAGCAATGTTAGCAAAATGCTATTTTTAGTTGATTTCCCTTGGAGTCAGAATGAGGATCTTGGCTTCCCAGATGGTGAAATTAAGTATCTCTTCCTCCTGCAGTAGAGAAAAAGAAGTACCTTATCTGGGAAGGGAAAGTTTAGATAGCGGTTAAGTAGCTGGGTTGGTTTTGGAAAGAACAAGCGTGTGCAGCAGAAGTAGACGAGTAAGGGTTTTGTCACAGGGAGGGAGAAGCAGAGTCTTTTGTGTATGGTGGTTTATTGCAGGCTCTGACAGCATCAGGATGGTGTTACAAGGGAACAGCTACACAATGAAATAATTTACTGTCATCTCTTAGATCCTGCTAGCACAACAATGTAGTCTCCACAGACCCACTCCTAAAACAGTATTGATAGCCAAATCTACCTGTACTGTTATGTCACGGAAGATGTCATAAACTTACCTAAAAAAAAATTATCTTGACACAATTGTCAAATTATTCACACAAGATTATTGTAAATTGGTAATATCATCACCCCCTACCCCCCACAGCAGCCCACACTTGCTCCACTTGGGCTCAGTGGCTCAAAGTGAGTATGTCCTGACCGTGAGCCTTGAGCTGACAGATGGTCTCACACTGGGGCTGTGCCCCCATCCCTCCCACAGCCCAGGAGCCACACGTACTATCAGACAAGAGAGTAACAAGCCACCACAGATCCCATTTGCACGGCTTGTTGGCTTGTTTCCTCATAGAGCTGAGGTCCTCAGGTTAGCAGCATATTTGTCAGGCTGTTCAAAGGCCTTCCCGGCCTTGAGAAGAGCTACATTCAGGAAAAAAAGGACATTAAAAAATGGAGTAACAGCTTTTCATTGAAAGAGAACAGTTTCCTGTCAGTGTTCTGCTCGCATCTGGTCAATTTTCAGACAAGAATTACAAGAATTACATCTTTACTACTCTTTTACAACGCACAGCCAGTATAGCTGTGAGGGCGTAAGCTGCTCACTATACCAGCCTTTGTATTATCAGCAGTATTCTTAACTTTAATGAAACTGTAAAATCTGTTTAACAGAAGATGCGTGAAACTGAAAGAACTTTGAATTTCATAACCTAGGGTGAGTCTGAAGAACAGGCATTTACAATAAAATGGAAAAACAGTCTTTGCTTGAGAATTAAACAAAACTGAAATGGAATTAGTCACAATAACCTGTGCTTGAAGACCCACTTTTCAGAGTCGATTAGTTTTTTTAAGAATGATATTAAAAGACATAATATAATAAGATGTCTTTTATAGGGTAATATGAAGATTTGAAGAACCTATTCTCTTTTCAATGAAGATGTATTAAGTAAATGTTGCTGTGTTCTCTAGAGCTGTACAATTCTCGTGATCTTTCCTTCAGAGGCCTTTGGCTAATTCATAATTCTGTTACTCATTTCCCTTCCTGTCTGTATGTCACATAAAGATGTGCCTCCAATACGTTGTCTCGCGTATCTCTGTGTATTATACACATCCTAGTTCCTGTTATGTATACATTCCTTTGTAGGAATATGATTTATTTCTTTAAGCACTTTCCCATCTTAAAATGTCAGATGCTTCCTGTACTTATGTACAAAGAAGTTTAAGCTCCCAAAGGTACTAAAGTTCAACAAAATTCTGCTTGTGGACAGTACAGATTTACTGTGAATCTTTGGGAAATGTACAGTTCCACCTACATTCCTCAGCTCTCTGGTGTAACTATTTCATAAGTGTTTAACACTTCAGTCACGGAGAAGGTGAAACAGAGGTATGGGTTGAAAAACAACCTAAACTGAACTTTCTAAAAGTTTATTCTTCTTCAAGTAGAAGCTTTGATTCTCGAGGGTTATCACTTGTGGCACACAGGAACTTGTCAAGATTAGGAAAATGGGATTTCAAGGCTAACTTTTATCTATTTCCATTATCTGAATCTTGCTATCTTTTGTAAATAAGATTATTTCCCTTTCACATAACTTACTTATAATGCTTTTTCAGGTAAGTAAGGAAAGTACCATTATTACTTTACTAGATTTCAGATTGGTAACTGAATAACAAAACCAAACTGTATTAACCAAGGTGGTTGGACCATAATTAGTTGCCTATCACTGGATTCTCCAGCAGATTTCACGAGGTGTTTACTTCACTGTATTTTAAAAATACAGCATTATACAGAAACATTTCTTTGAGAAAAGATTGCCAAATAAAAATCTATCTTTGGAAAAGATTGCTCAGATATCGAAGCCCTAGTCAAAGGAAACCCTGCACTGATCTTGTTCAGTTCTGTGGAAGAACTGTGCCTCTCTCTTGCCACTACCTTATCTCCTCCAGTCTTAATGCCACAAAACCACACTAAACATAAAGGTCTACTCAACAGCCTGAACTAGAGCAGTGAAGAGAATGGCTCACACGGAAGAGGGAACCTGCACAAAATTGCAATGTGGCCCAGCAGCCTGATGAGAGGGCATGAAATGAAAGTGCACAGGGAGCTGGATGACTGGTGGTGGTCAAGAAGAATCTATCTTTGGAGGTGTGGACTGGTACTGAAATGAATGGGATCTTTCTAGTCCACCCGCAAAGGCACCTAAGTCCGGTACTCCTGTTAACACAATATTTGTGACATTTGCCAACTCACAAAAACAACCACGGGCTTCTTCAGATTGACTCATTTCAGAAAAAGAAAAGCAACAGCGACATCCTTTATAACGGCAGTTAATGTTTCAAAGAGAGAAACGAATCACACAGCAGTTGTCTAAAGAACAACAGAGAGGTTTTTCAGTGAGGTTAAATTCTCTGTCTAAATTTTAAGACTAAATTCTTCAGAGCAATTAGCCCTGCAATTTGAAGCGGAGCATTTGAAGTCTTGGGTACACATGGGAATTGGCCCAAATAGCTTGTAGGTACTGGTCCCACTAGTAATAATAAAGGCTCTGAAGGCCACGGGAAGGCATTAGCTACACTTCTGCAACTCCCTTAACAGGGTGTACACATGTAACTAATTGGAAACCAGTAAACAATTCTGGTATTGAAGCACAAAGCAGATAATCTCACTCACACTACTTCAGTCATTTTCTTCTCATGTGGCTGCCTGGAATAAAACTGCTAAAATACTGTTTCCCTCATGCAGAAAAAGATCTAGGGGATATAATAGATCACAAGCTGATTAGGAGTCAACAGTGTCAAGCCATTGTGAAAAAGGCAAACACCGCACTAAGCTGTGCAAACAGGAACACGGCTCACAAGACGTGGGCAGTAATCCTGCTCTGCCCAGCACTGGTACAGCCCCAGCGGGAGCACTAGGTCTGGCACTGGGTCTTATTCTCCAGCGGGGATGCAAAGCACCCAGAGAGTCTAGAAGAGAGCGATGACAACCAACAGAGGTCTAAAGCATGACCAGCGAGGAAGGACTGAATGAATCAGATGTGCAAAACCTAAAGAAGAGAGTGGGATGGGAAGGAAACAGCAATTTGAAAGCTGCGGCTGTGGAGAGGAAGGGAATGACTCTGTGTGCAGGGTGGATGAGGAAGAACAGATTTGCGATGGAGTTTGCAAACCCTCTCAGGAAAATAAAGGGTTAACATGGGCATTAGCAAGAAAGCAGCTGAGAAGGCACACAGCTGCAGGGGATAAAACCGCTGGGAGGGGGCTCCCAGCAAGGGGGCTCAGGGAGCCTCCTGGGGCAGGGATGCAGGTTTAGGGGATGGTGGGCTGTGTGCTTTGCCAGAGTCTAGTCTTATCTGTGGCAGGTCACTGGCCTCCTCTTTGGTATTGACTCAGTGGCTTTGATTATGAAACGGGTATCTACTTTTAGGGCTGCAAAAAAGCAGCAGAGGGTGCTAAGGTTGGTTTGTTCTTTTAAATAGCTCAGCAAAGCTTTCCACATCTGGCCTAAAAATGTGAAGAGCTGAATCAACTAAAGGAGGAGGAAAGGAGGATAACTTTCACCTACAGGAAAATATTTAAACTGCTGTTACTAACTGAGGATTCAAACTGAGGAATGGTACCCTGGGAGCTGAGGACTTTAGTTTGTGGAGTGAGAGAGATAGCAAGAAGAAAAAAGTTACGCCCTAGGCTCGGCTCAACAGCTCTCAAACGGAGGGGCTGACAGGTGTCTGGATCTTTTTGCTAGGGGGAGAGATCTTAGCCTGCCAAATCTGAGGGAGCTTGGACGTCATGGCAAGATCTAGGTGAGATATTAAGACATTTTTTCTAAGGGTAAAGATAGCGAGGACTGCAGTAAATTGTCTGAGGCTGTTACGAAGCCTTTGTTGTTGGAGGAAAGCCTTTGAGAACAGTCTACTGGGTATTTGTCAGCAGTTACGAAGTTGATCCTGTCTCAGGATGGCAGGACTATCTGCTGAGCTTCTGAAGTTCCATTCTGCCCTATGATGAGAAATATTGCATCTCTCTTGCCTCTGAACTGTGATGTTTTCTGAAAATAACTGAGCATTTTTGGAAGCTCCAAGCATTCTTTGAATAGAAGTGTTTTCAAAACTAGCTCTAAGCTGAGTATTTTACCTACACTGTTGAATGATCCTTTCAACGTGGAGTGCTCTGGAAATAGTTCAGTACCAAAGCTTGTAAATTCAGGGACAAATGTGTTAGAAGAAAATTCTATACTCCCACATTCTGTCATTCCAGTAAAGATCCAACTAAGTTTCCCACAAGCTCCACAACATGTAAGTTTTGTAAGAATTCTCTTTTACCCGCTCAGTTACAGTCTGACCTCTTCAAAAAGAAACTCAGCCCAAGACTACTTGGCCTAAATAACCCAGCAATACCCCCCTATGCAAGCAGTTCTCTTCTTTTTTTAAACTCCCAGAGAAATCAGTTGCAATCTGCCCTCACAAGTCAGTAGGTGTAAGCTGTCCATACTATAATTAGTCTGTGTCATTTTTTAAATGACAGGGTGGGGTGTAAAGAAAGCAAAACCAATTTCTATGTGTCTTCCCGCCAAGATGAGGAAAACTTATTTGCTAGCTAAAGCCTCCAGAATTTGCAGGCTTTGGGTTTACAGTAATGATACTCAAGAGCTACAGTTACCAGGAATAAAAGCTAAAAACTAGTAGGATGAGAAAGGTCTTGATTCTGTTACGCTTTATCTGTAAGAACTGCTCTGTGTGCTATTCTCCCCTACTCTGGAAAATCTTTGGAGTAGAGCAGTTAGAAGCACCACTAGGACCAAATCACTTTTGCTTGCTACTAAATGTGTTTGTCATGACAGCATTGGGAGATCTCTTTCCATGCCGACCCACAGGAAAGGAACAGGCACTGCAACACTCGACTACATTTTGAAAACTATGTAGTTGCTGAAGAACGCAGAAATGCCTGCCAGGCTTTCCAAAGCCAGGAGGTAACGGCTCTCACAACAGGAGGTAGATGCCCAGGTTGTGCTGAATAGTTTTTGCATGCTTGTGGGCTTTCAAAATCCCCCCAAACGAAAATCACATTTTAAGCAGATGTTTGTGTTTAATTACCCTCTGTGGTCAGCTACAGAGTATAACCTTGAAAGCACTTCTGGTGTTTTTGATTGGTTCTGTATTTTCCTCGGGGAAGGAAGCATGGGCTTTGCTCTCACTGCTTCGCACAATAAGGCACTGGCCCCTGACTAGGACTTTTGTCTGGCTCAGCACAAGTAAAGCAATACTACACTCTCTCCGATAAAGCCAGGCACACAGGCAACATAAAAGTGCCAGCAGCCTTCGTCACCAGAAAAATAAACGATCATATTTAGCATTGCCGTTCCCAGAGAGCTTGAGCTCAGGCTGGATGGCAAGAAGCTGTGCAGGTAATTTGAAATCGATTCCAGGGGTGAATGACTGCTTGGCTGTCTTCCTCACCTCCTCGGTTCTCGGATCTGTGTGCCAACAAAGGTTTCAAGATAACTCTGCTCTGTTTGCTCCTTAAATTGTCTAGCTGCTAATAGGCTCTTCAGATAAACAAGGGGTAATCTCAGGATTGTGCTCAACAAAGATTGCTTTGTGCAAATTTTAGAATTTCTGAATAGGTTCTTGTATAGGGCCTGGTCTTGCCGTCCTTTTTAGTTGCGAATACCTTCAAGGGAGTAAGTGGTTGCACAATCACAGTTTCAACAAGTGAATGATCAATAATGACATTATTACCACCGCAAAGTATCTCCCCATTTTTAAACGTTATTTAAAAATAAAAAGGCACTGGAAGCACCGAACAGACCAGCCTTGACCAAGACAAGTGCTGGCTGCAGAGATACAAGTACAAAATGTCATTAGACAACCATTTCTTTCAGCAGTTACTGCTTCGACAGACCTTAGTCAGTGCTTCAGCCCTGCCACGGCCCGAGCAGCGCCCCCGCAAACACATCGAGGAGCAACGCTTTGGCACTTTAAAGCCGCCAGAGCAGCGAGC
>NW_010429282.1:0-275 GCF_000710305.1 Buceros rhinoceros silvestris
GTGCGATGTGGTCTCCCCCCTCACCGGGCTTCTTGGTGCCTGTTTCTTCCCCGACCCCCAGGCATCAGGACGGGGGGGCCGTCCGAGGCTGTACGGAGGCGGATGTGTCTTGCTGAGCTCAACACGGTCCCCTACAAAGGGTTTATTGAGCAGAAGCAAGAGCAGCGGTAAAAGAGCTCCCAGTATCCATGAGGTTGTGCCCTTTGGGGTGTCAGGGCTGCGCCCAGCCCCGGGTGCTGGGTGCTGGAGCAGGGGCACAGGTTCAGCTGCACCGG
>NW_010429282.1:734-1233 GCF_000710305.1 Buceros rhinoceros silvestris
CCGCCCTGCTGGCACCCACTGCCCTGCTGGCACCAGCTTGTGTGGGCAGCAGTGAGAGGGGAGGCAGCGGGAGGGAAACGGGACCCTCTGCCTTCGCTTTGGTTTCCTCAGCTAACGGCTGTCCCGAGCTCTCGGGCTGTGCAGGGGGAAGGGGCTGAGGGAGGCTGTGGCCTCTCCAGGGACAGTCCCAGTGTGATCGATGTCCCCCTGACCCATCACCACCAGCTGGGACTGGGAAGCCCTCGCAGCCATCCTGCTTTCCCTGCGCGGGGCAGCCAGCTGGGCAGCCCGGGAGGGGATGGCAGCAACGGCTGTCCCGAGCTCTCGGGCTGTGCAGGGGGAAGGGGCTGAGGGAGGCTGTGGCCTCTCCAGGGACAGTCCCAGTGTGATCGATGTCCCCCTGACCCATCACCACCAGCTGGGACTGGGAAGCCCTCGCAGCCATCCTGCTTTCCCTGCGCGGGGCAGCCAGCTGGGCAGCCCGGGAGGGGATGGCAGC
>NW_010429282.1:1432-3040 GCF_000710305.1 Buceros rhinoceros silvestris
CCGCCGGTCCTGTGGGAGCTCACCCACCGCAGTGGGCTGTGCCACGTGCTCAGCCTGGCATGGATCCTATGCCGGGAGCTGGTGGTGCCACGCCAGGACAAGGGACTAGGACCGAGGTGGCTCGGGGGGATGCACCCCGGTTTTGCAGCTGAGGGGGATGCAGCGGGGGGGCTGCAGGAGGGAATTTCTGCCAGAGGCACAGTCGACCCTTCCCACATCGATTCAGTTTTAAGGGGTTTTCACCTTTAGGGGACAATCCGTGACCAAGAACTGGCATCTGCCGTGACAAAGCAGCGGCACTTTGTGCTCCTGCGTCCCTCGTGGCTCTTCTGGCAGCTCCGTTCCTGCTGGAGGGGCTGAGGAGGGTTACACCACTGGTGAGAAGTGCTGAGAAAATGTCACTGGAGCCCCAGCCCCAGCCCTGGCCCGGGCAGCGCTGTGCTCCCTCCACCCCGTGGAGCACCTTGGGGTGGGCTGGGGGGGTTGCAGCAGCTGGCTGGGAGCAGAGGGGCAAGGGGACCCGGCTCCCAGGTTCATCCTGGGATGAACGTGGGGATGAACGTGGGGGCTCCTGTGAGTAACCCCTGCTGCGTGGCTTGGCCTGGTGCCACCCCGGCATCGCTCTACCCTCAGTCCAGGAGGTTTCAGCCCCGCTGCAGCCCCTCGCAGAGCCCTTCTCTCCGACTGGAAGCCTTTCCAGCCACCGTGAGCCTGGAGGCTGGGGTCACTAATCACTGTCACTGCCCACCCAAGGTGGGTGGGAAGGAGATGGGTGCTGTGCGGGCCCCCACGGGGGTCCCCACCTCCCTCCCCATGCATACACAGCACGGTTTGCCCGCGGAGCGTCTCTCTCGAGGCTCACTCCTATTAAAATTCACATCATGCTGTTAGCACATCACGGTCTGGATTCCCGAGCCAAGGTTTGACACCACGTGGAAGTTTAGAAACCCAAAGTGACGAGATGGGGGAATGTTACTGCTCCTCCCCGTGCAGCATCCACTGGTCATGGCATGGAAGGGGGACAGCTACGAAGCTGCCAGGCCAGCCAGACCAGCACGCTCCCCTCCCAGCACAAGAACCGCTGTGCTGGACCAGTGACAGGGTCGCAGCTGGGGATGCTGAAGCATCGCTGAGAAGCAGGTCACTGCCCCAGACAGCCGAGGACGCCCAGTTTCTGCGCATGCTGCTGCAGAGGATGCGTGCAGAGAGCTGCAAGCTGCTGCTCAGGGGTTCTGCAGATCCCTCAGGTGCTGAAGGGCAAACTCGGGGTTGATATGAATGGCTGCAGCCTCACTTAGTTCCCAAGATAAAGGGAAGCAATGGCTGCAGCAAGTCCCGCTGCTGTGGGCAGAGCTGGCATCACCTCGCCACGCTGGGGGGGAAGCTTAGGGGGGAAGTTTTTCTGTGCAGCCACCCCAGCACCAGCGCAGGGTCAGGTGCCTTCGGGGGGAGGAAGTCTCAGGTTCGGTACGTATGTGCCCGTGTCTGCGCTGCTGCCCGCGGGCAGTTCAGTGCAGCCGATGCTCCAGACACAGCTTTGCGTGCCAGCTCTCTGCCGGAGCATGGTGGGTGAGCTGCTGGGCAGAGCGGGGCAAGACACGAGCACAC
>NW_010429282.1:3428-3825 GCF_000710305.1 Buceros rhinoceros silvestris
TGCTGCAGGTACAGTCCTGCGCCCAACGCCCCCGCGTAGGACTCTGCAGCTCCTTCCATGCTGCAGCATCATCCTTCCCCCTCCGAGACTCCTGCTCCGCTCTCCCCGGGCAGTGGTCCCACGGGAGCTGGGCAGCCCTGCCCCCAGCATGGGAAATTGGCCATCTCGTGATATAACCTGGCCTTGAACGCTAACGGGAACCAGTTCCCAGCTCTCCAGCCTCGCCTTGTTTCCCACCCGCTCCCACAAGCCGCCCGTCCCCCCCTCCTCCCCTCGCCGTCCCCCGCAGGGGGATGCTGTGCTGGGTGAGCGAAGCCCCGTGGGCAGCACTGGGGAGTGGAGCAGCCCCTGCATGACACCCTGACCACAGCATCCAATTTCTCCTAGTCCTTTTGTG
>NW_010429282.1:4140-4711 GCF_000710305.1 Buceros rhinoceros silvestris
GCAGCGACCTGAAGGCTGGAGGCCCCATGCCCTGGTGCTAGGGACCACCTCTGCACCCCTACAGCATCCCAGCTCAGTAACCACTGGGGATCAGGTCCCAGCTGTGGGGCAAGGCAAGGGGCAGCCCCTCTGCACCCCCTGGGAGGTGTCTGGAGAGGGGATGGCGGGTAAAGGGTGTGGAGCTGGCCAAAAGCACTGGTGTGGAGCGGCCCAGATCCTGCTGCCCCAGCCCTGGTGCTAGGGACCACCTCTGCACCCCTACAGCATCCCAGCTCAGTAACCACTGGGGATCAGGTCCCAGCTGTGGGGCAAGGCAAGGGGCAGCCCCTCTGCACCCCCTGGGAGGTGTCTGGAGAGGGGATGGCGGGTAAAGGGTGTGGAGCTGGCCAAAAGCACTGGTGTGGAGCGGCCCAGATCCTGCTGCCCCAGCACAAGTCACACGAGTCCCGGGGCCCGGCACGTCCCCAGCACGGTACGAGCTGGCCCACGCTCCTTGCCTTGGGGAACAGCAGCACTGAGCTGCTCAGGCCTCAGCAGCTGCCTGTAAAGCAACGGGCAGGTTCTGTTAGTG
>NW_010429282.1:4851-5100 GCF_000710305.1 Buceros rhinoceros silvestris
CGGGCAGTTTATGTTAGTGCTTCAGCGTCGAACGCGCAGGGCTGCTCCGCCTGCAGCCTAAAAACCCCGTTCCACCCCTGGAGTCCCTATTCTGACTGGTTTATTTTTCCCTGCTAGCAAGAGGCACTTCAAGGAATGCATCACTTTTATCCACCAGTGTCGCCTGCACGGCGGGAACTGCCTTGTCCACTGGTAATCCTTCTTTCCCCATGCCTGCGGCCTCGTCCCCCAGCACAGCAGAGACCCAGG
>NW_010429283.1:0-278 GCF_000710305.1 Buceros rhinoceros silvestris
GCGGCGGGCGCGGACTATTTCTTCACCTCCTTTGAGTGATTTCTGCCATTCATTTCTTAATCAATGAGAGGCAGGGTGTTTAAATAAATCCAACAGCCTTGGCTTGCTAATCACACTCCAAGCTGCTGAGGAAACCCGCTGGGAAAGGGGGATTCTTGCCTGTAAAAACAAACCATCACAAGCTGGGGCTGTAACGACTTCTCATAAAACAGGAAAATGTTACAGTAAAAGCACATTGCGGTACTTCCATGTTTCAGGGCATGTGCGGGTAGTATTAT
>NW_010429283.1:550-858 GCF_000710305.1 Buceros rhinoceros silvestris
ATGCGTTTCAATAAAAATTTTATGAGGTGTATTTGATTATAGATTAATGTGTCCCTAATAAAATGGACGGATGGAAACAGCAAACCCTGTGTCTCCGAGCACAACTGACGTGTGGCAAAACACATGCTCCTGCATCTGCAGAACTTCGGGGCTACACGGCTTTAACACAGCCCCCCTTATGGTGCCCATCTCGGTCCAGGAGGGGACTCAGGCAAACGGAGTCCGTCTGGCCGCAAAGAGGAGGGCGCTTGGCCCGGCAGCGGGTAGCGCCGCGGGGCAGGGACAGGGGCCGCACAGGCAGGCGGGCG
>NW_010429284.1:0-9100 GCF_000710305.1 Buceros rhinoceros silvestris
CAGCACCCGGAAATGGAAAGAAGCCCACCAGCACTTTTAAGCAATTGATATCGCGTTTCTATGTACATGGCAGGGAATACCTGATTGGTCACTTTACAACAAAGCTTCCCAAAACAAGGGATGTTTTGGCTAACCCAGGACAATCCCTCATCAGCAGTCACAACTAGTCGTTTGGTAGTTGTGTGTTAAGTCTTTGTAGCTTATTTCTGTACTTTGACCTTTCTTTATTCTCCCACGGACCTTTATGGATATAACATGGAATAGAGAAATACAATGGCTTTCTTGACTATCTGCTTAATACGTGGTAGAATTTTAATGATGTTTATTGTGTCCGGATGCCTCACCTGTACTGGATTCACCTGTATTTCATTTAGTCCTGAAATAATTTTCCAGCTTTCTACATCTTACACCTCTGCAAGACATGTGTCCTACTGTGCTGTATAAGGCTCTCATTAAACATTTCACACTCAATTTCTTCAAATCTAATACTACTAAATCTAGTAAAAGGCAGTAGTGAATCAGCTTCAGAGTCTATGACATTTCAAGCCACCAGGTTGATTCTGTGTGAAAATGCCTTTCTTTTAACAATCTCCCTCAACAGTATTTCTTTCTTCTGCTGGTGCAGTATCCGCTATCCCCAAATTGCTCGGATTCAGCTTATTACAGCTTTCAATACACCAAACATAAAAACTACCTATAATGCAGTATCTAGTTATCCATCAGGATTTGACATTTTTATTTTTCATGGTAGAACCTAGTTTGTGTGATTTTTAAGGGCTTGCCAAATGCATTAATTAAGTCATTTTCTATTCTTTATAATTAGGCTTACACTTACTAAAGAAAGTCAGTTTTACTGCCTTATAGGACTAAGAATAGTCTTTATCACTTGGAAAATTGTTTGCATTTTTTCCCAAAATGACATACTTGCAAAGACTTCAGAAATCTGAAGCATTAACAGTAACTTGATGTAAATAAAGAACATCCCATGTATCAAGTTACACAAGATACCTGGAACCGTTTGCACCCACATCATGAGTTCCTGAGATAAGGGCACACATGATACATATGTGTTTTTCAAGGCAGATGGTAAACGACAAAACTGAGGAGAAGTTTCTTTTTCAAGGAAATTTGTTCGAAGAAGGGAAAGGAAGAAGAGGAATGGTTTGTAGCAACTTAATTTTACAGCTTCTTTTGCTGATATGTGCACCAGCGACGCATGATGATAGGTGAGATGGGTGATAGGAGAAGCTAACCATCCCTGTTTCCAGTAGGAGGCATGCGGTGGCAGGTAACTGGGAAATACTGGCATTACTATTAGGGAAAATGAAATGGGAACTGAATGATGGTAGAGATATGATTGGTCTGCTCATGAGCAGTTTTCTTTTTTCTGCATGATCAGCTGTTGCCTCTCATCGCCTTTAACTTATTTTAAAAAAAAAAAACAACCTGTAAGATGTCCCATTATAAAAAATAATTACCTGATTGTTTTCATGATCTATAGCTACATTTCAGTAAAAATAAATAAATCAATAAAATACATTTTATGCCTGTAATTATCCATTTCCTGTAAACTTAAGTAATTATTTCAAGGTATTATGGCGTGCTATGAAAACAGCATGCAGTGAAGTCTGCGTATTTATTTCAATAAGTTTTGAAGGAGGCCCATGATGAAGAAGTGGGCTTGGATTTTCTTACATATTTTTCTGTGAAGTTGAATTTTTATACCATTTAAATAATTTTTTAAAAAGTACAAAAGAACCAAAAAGCCTAGAAAAAATTGCCTGAATCAAAACTGTCTTTGTCATTTGACAACTTTTGCTGTTCTGTGCCTATGTGTATGGTTTTGTGTTGTGTATAGAACCAGGCTCCTGCTCTCCAATTTCCCCAGGTCAGTCACAATGAGCACTAGACCATGTACGCTTATGTATCTTCTGCTTGGCTTACTGCTTGATGCTTGTGATCAAATGCAGCATTTCATTTCCAGTCTCACAGATGAGAGAACAAAATCTGGAATGCATTTCTACAGATATCCGAAAGGTCAGGGAAAAAAAGGATAGATACAGGATTGCTCTAGTTTTAGTTTCCTGAAAAATCAGAAATAATTATGTATAAAACCAAATGGCTTCTTTAATCCTATCTTCTCAGTATTTGATTTTTCTTTTAATAATTTATTTCAGAAATATTCTCTTTAAAGTTATTTTGTCTTTTTTGTCTATGTATTAGCAGTTTTTTAAAAGAAATCTGCAGCTGGGTCTCTGTTTCTGGACTTCTAGAGATTATGGGAATCCATCAGAGGTTGATCAGATGGTTAAAAGTCTTTAGGTTTCCACTGATCAGCACACTTTAGGATTTTACAAAAAAAGTAACATTTTATTTTTGTTTAAATTGTTCAGGTGTAAAGGTATAACTAATTAATTTAGGAAATACAGGGTTAAAACAGCTTTTCTAGTCTTCTGATATACTGTGTTTTTTAAAAAAATATATTTCCTGATTTCTAAAATCTCCATGTGAATACTGTACATATGATTTTACAACATTGGAATGATTCCAAAAGTGATGGTTCTGAACTGAGTTAAAACTGGATTTAGTTTTATTTAGTTTGTTTTTTCAGTTGGTTGGATTTTGGTGGGGAAAGAAGACAATTCTAATTTTGCCTATATTATTTCTTAAAATCACACTACTAAAAATATAGACTAGCATAGCAGTGTAGGTGTTAGTGCCTTAAAATCTTCACCTTGATCTTGTTCAAATTACTTAATGTAAGAATCAATGTATTTTTCCTTCCTGTTTGCAGCAACTTTGGATCATTAGCGATTTTCACAGTAATTTTGTTGTCAAAGTTATAGCTGGATTATTGCAAACTGGAGATTACTGACTCCCTAATGGTCTTTCATTTAGTCTTCTTGCTGGGCAGGCCCTTCATTCTAGTTCTTGGATGAAAGAAATAAAAGTATTTTTAAATTTGTAATGCATATTTTGATACATGGAAGGATGTTGCAGTTGTAAGTTTCAAAAAGTAAGTATTTTTATCTGATCAGTAAAAGTTTATCAGTCTTGTAATTTGGTAGTGTTGGGAAAGGACTAGAACAAGAGCACAAGAGACAGTAGCTGGATTGAAAAGTGAGGTCATGTTGAGGAACCTTAGCATACCTGGTAACTTGAAGATTTCTTTAAAAAACAAACAAAAAAACCCTACACATATAAGTCATTGACCTTTCAGTACTACATTTCATAAAATTTATCTTAAATTGATTGATTTTATTTTTTTAAAAAAGAGGCAGAGATAATATTTGTCCTTTTCTTTTTCTGGCTCTGTTCAACACCAGTTCTTCACTTGAACATCTATTCCCTTGGGATGGAATTACTCCTGGTTTTCTCAGTTTTAAGTTGGAGAGCAATCAGATTTGCACACTGATGTGTTGACCAAAGTCAAAATTTTAGATCTCATGAGCCAGGCATGAAAAGCTGCCTTGACAAGGTTATTGTTTTGAGTGAGCGAGCCTGACTGGTCTCTTGGTTATAACTGGAATTTGAAACTAGGTAGAAACACTTTGCTGCTACCTGGAGATAACTAATAGAAATTGAACAACTTCAATTTCTGTGAACTGTAAGGAAATAATGATAAAACATACAGATCCGGTACATTTTAACTATGTTAAGGCTACCTAGATGGAATTAATTTACGTGGCTTTTCAACTTCCCTTACTTAGAATTCTTTGGAAAAAAGGAAAGAAATTTTCCTGTTCAGAGTTGACATTTTATTATGTGGGCTTGTGTTGTTTGTTTGGTGTTAAAGCAAGGGCATGGTTTTCTAAATGTCTGTGGCAGCAGAAGCATTTCCTAATCTTAAGAAGTCATTGTTCTGCACAAGAGAATAGGAATTTATTCCTTAAAAAAAAAAAAAAATCACATAGAACAGCTATAGTTTGACTGTTTCTCAAAAGCAAAGAAAAATATGTCCCAGATGTATCCTTGAGGCTATGTTCTGTCATCTTTTTAGTCTAGATACCATGTCTGGTTTTCTTCCTATGGGGAAGATGGAAAAGCAAACAGTGACCTTAATTTGTGAGGTACTGTCAGATCTTCTCGTGACTAGACCATATGAATGGATGTAAATTCTCAGTGTTTGAGCAGTTCTGCTGGAGAAGGACTCTGTCCAAATTCAGTTATCCCCTTGGCTTTCTAAGCCTGCTCAGCTGCAGTTTTCAAGTGAATTCTTTTGTAACTGTTCTCCTTGGAGATGCTTCTGTCTTCTGAGAAGGTGCAGGCATGTCAGTGAAAGGTTTTAAATGTTCAGATATAATGCAAAGGCAAGTGTCTCTCTTGGGTTTCATCAGATACCAGTGCAGGGCTTGTCTGGGGTTTACCTGCACTCAGACTGCCAGTAAGTGCTATCGTAGTGTTTTGCAAACTTGAGAGTGAATGAAGGCTCTGCATGTCAGTCAGAGGCTGCCTTTGCAATCAGCCTAGGCACACTTCACAGCAGCAGAGGCCATTTTTAATATGTCTGGAGGAAGCAAGACTTCCCAAGAACACAGTTACAATGCTTTGATATGTACTGATGGTATTCAGGCCATAGAGATTATCTCTCATCTGAATGTCTTCCTTTGTCATTTCATTTAAGATCAATTATTGCACATTTCTCAACACAATTACTGTGTGAAAGCTTTTAGTTTAAAGGAAAAAAGGATCTTGACTGTGAACTCCTTTCAGCAGGGTCAGCGTCATCTTTGGTCTCTCTAAAGCACTTAACCCAACAGGGCTCAAGAGGTGTACTGCCTAGTCTTGAAACAGGAGTCAATTGTCCTCACCGTGATTGCAGCTTTTTTGGCTCTGCTGAAGTGGAAAAATGTTGCTTCCTAATGCTAGACCTGTGTACTCAAAGGATGAGGAATTTTGCACAGTCACTTCAGCTGTGTGCTCTCACAACTCTGTCCATCTGTTTTAATGGTGAGTGGTCTAGAGAAAGAGAGTCCATGTTAATACACGGCCAACACAGGGGAGAGATTGATTTTGTGAAAAGCACACTTAGGTTAATAATATGATAACCTCTGTCCATGCAGAACACAGCGAGGCCTGGCTCCCCAACCCCTCCCCAGGTGTCTGAGCAGCTTCCCATGCAACCCTGCTGCTTTTCCCCCAAGAACAGCACCTCTGTGTTACAACTCTGGTTTCAGTATGAATCTGGTAACTGTTACTTTTCTAAACGCTCTATTGCTGGGTATGTGTAACCATGTAAGAATCCTTGCTTTTATATCAAGATTAAAGGTAACATGCAAATTAATATTTCTTGTGGAGAAGGTTTTGGAAGTATATGTGATTTTTGGCTCAAAGCCAGTGAGAAGACAAGTTGAAGGAGCTCAAAGTATCCTAAATTCTAGTAGAGCTACTTTCCTTTTGCATTGGTTGAGCATCACCACTTGTGAGGGCTCCTCTGGCCCATTTTGGCTGAGTTACTGCCTGCTGCTTGTGCACCATGAAGATGGCCTCTGATACATTCAGCTAAGGGAAGGCAGGCCTTTTAACCCCACAGTGAGCGAGCCAGGGTTTACGGGTTTTTTTTTCCCCTCCTCTGCAGTGTTGAGCATGAACACTTGCCAGGATTCCTTTGGACCATTTTGGCCAGGTACCTCCTGCTCGTGTTCCACAAAGGTGGCCTTTGTGCCCCACACTCAGGGGAAGGAAGCTTTCTAGACTCCCAGGGTGAGGGCCCTGAGTGGCCACCAGAGCTGCTTCACATAACTCACCTTTCAGTATTTTATCCAGATAATTACTTTCAGATATCTTGGCTTAAGCACCTTGCTGAGAGACTTGCAGAAATCCTGACTGGGATGGAACTCAAATTTAAACTCTAGTTTCTCATCCCTCTCCTTTTTGTTCAAAGTACTGTTACCATCTTTTTAATACTAAATTGATTAAAATGGAGCTGCAATATTTTTTTTGATCCCATAACCATGACTAGTATATTTGAAACATCAGCTGCATTTATATCTTTTTTTCAGTGATCTATACTTCATGGTATGCTTGAAGGCTGTCTCTAAGTTTCAGGTAGCACCAAAATGGAGATGAGCACTGCTGAGTAAATTTAGCTAGATGTCTTTAGAGTTGGCATTTTCAAAATTCTGAAGAGCTATCAATTGCTGGCAAAATGTTCATTTCCACATCATTACACTAATGTCAAGATCAAGACCTTTGGTTCAATCTGAATATAGCTTTGAGCACAGACTTGCGTGTAGTGGCAGTGCAGGTGTTTGAAGCAACAATCTGTTTGCTTCTTTGTGTTATTTGGCTAAATCCCCTTTTCTCTATTATCCAGCACATTAACCATACTTGTTGCATCCTGCCTGTGGATCATTGACCTGTATCCCTTGCTCCATTGCTTTACCTTCTGCCTCAGCTCATTAACTCTTGGCCTTCACTAGAAAACAATGGCATAGTAGTGGTAACACTAAGCATAACATTTGCATTTGTTCTTAATTGTTTTCTTAATTGCATTTTTACTTAAATGCAAAATTTTCAAGAGCAAGATTAGTCAAAAGGATTGACAGTAAACTGCATGATTGAGAAAGACCAATCTAGAAATCTCAGGTGAAGTCTTACCACCAGTGAAATGGCAAAATAAGCCCCATGCTAACTATAAATGATGCTTACATGAAGAAATTACCTTAACTATGCAAGACCTACATTTCAGAGGTACATTCTTACCCTAATGCTAGCTAAAGTCATGAGACAGAAACAGCAACTGTTGCACATCTTCTGCCCTTAGATCTTGCAACTTACAGTCCTGATTATTTATTTAGAGGGTAATTCTGGCATACAAATTTGAAAACCTTAATGATTTATGGAGTATAAAAGGCTATAGGGTTTCTCACTACCTAACTCAGACAAGTTAGAGGCAGGTGAAAGACTCTCTGCAAGTTGCTCTTCAGATGTGTTTATCATGCCTGAGTTGCTGAAACCCGTAAATGGATACTGGTTATTAAACCAAACCAGAAAAATTTCCATCAGGTTGATTTACAGATCCTTATAGTATTGAGTCACTTGGCACCCTTCAGGAGGAAGCATTATTTGGTTTTTGCTTTGCTGCACATGCACCCCTCCAACCAATTTTTTTACATCAACATAAATAAAAAGGTACAGCATAGAGTAGAGAAAGCTTTAGGCATAGAACATATCTCCAATGATAAGACATGAATTTTGATTGTAAAATGGGAGAAAAAAAAAGACACAGTTTTCTAACGAATACCATCTAGGACTTGTGTGGTTCGATGACCTGTCGCATCAGGACCACGTGAATAAGGCTTTAGTGGACACTGGTGCACGATGCACCCTAAAGCCATCAGACTGTAGAGGGACAGAATCCATTTGTATTTACGGAGTGACAGGAGGATCCCAGGAGCTGACTGTAGTGGAAGCTGAAGTGAGTTTGGATATGACTGGTCAAAGCACCCTGTTGTGACTGTCCCATATGCCCTATGCTTTCTCAGTGTAGATTATCTCACAGGAGAGTATTTCAAGGACCCAAGGGGTATCTAGTAATTTGGGCAGAATTGCTAGGAGAAAGTAAAGCATCCACTGCAGAACAAATTACTTAAAATGTACTTGGAAAACAAACCCAAGTATTTATTTAAGTCAGGTGCTAATATTCACAGTAAAATGATGAATATTTGGTAAATTACACCTCCTTGTTTCCTAGGCAGCTTTAGTGGTTTGCCTGTTTAGACTCAGTGTAAGTGGCACGAAGTATAAATGATCGTGCATCACATAAATGCCTTTAAATAAAGGTTTGCTGGTAAGAAATTACTGCCTTAGCATAAATGCATTTCTCTAACGTGAGTAATGCTAACAGCATTCACAGAATCAGTGGTAGGAGTTGTAAAGGAGCTCTGGAGACCATCTAGTCTAACCTCCCTATTGAAGCAGGTTCACCCAGAACAGGGTGCACAGAATTATGTCCGGGCAGGTTTTGAAAGTCTCCAGACAAGGACATTCCATAACCCTCTGGGCAGCCTGTTCCAGTGCTCCATCACCCTCAAAGTGAAGTTTTTCCTTATGTTCAGATGGAACTTCCTGTGTTCTAGTTTGTGCTTGTTGCCCCTTGTCCTGTCACTGGGCACAACTGAGAAGAGCCTGGCCCCATCCCGTTGACACCCGCCCTTTAGATATTTATAAGCACCAGATCTCCTCTCACTGTGTTACTACATTATATAGTGAAGATCATTTACTGTTTAGTCACATAAAGTTTTTTGTAAAAATAATTCAGAGAGCAGGTCAGAAGAAGAATCAGGCTGCCAAGAATCAGACTGCCCATTGAGAGCAGAAGCTGTAAGATGAGATGGACTGAAAAAAACCAAACAAGGGTGTTTTGAACCACAACATGACCTCACAGAGCCACCAGTTATGCAGAAAATAAGCATGCAGGAGGCAGAGAAAAAGTGTAACCAGGTGTGTTAACCAGTCCTTCTTAACAACCAACAAAACATTAGTTCCCCTTGTTTTGTTGGGGTTTGTTTTGGTTTGTTTCTTTTTTGTTTGTTTTTGGATTTTTGGGGGGGGGGTGAATGGGAGGGGCAGTTGGTTTTTTGTTTTGTTTTCTTTAGAAGTGGATAAGTTAAATAGATCTGGATATCTACTGATTTCAATCTTTAGAAGGACTTTGTTTTGGTTTTTAATTTTAGTGCTTTGGTAGTGATGTTGATAACTTCTGAGACTGACTGATGAGTATTGGGAGGATGCTAAGCTCAGTATTGCCTGAAGGTGAAGGTATTTTAAAGGAATGTAAAGCATTGCTGAAGAAGAGACAGGGACAGAGCAAAAGCCAGAAATAAGAATGCGGAACAGGACTATCCCTAGGTTAGCCTAATCTGAATTCAAAGAATCAAGCAAAGAACTTGACTACCAGAATGAGACTCTATCAAACCTCATAAGGAAATGAGTTTCTGCTGTAAATAGTTAGTACAAACCAGGGTGGGGGTAAATCTAAAGCGTAATCAAAGACCTTTTGCTGCATGTTAGCTGCAGGTACAATATAAAACCTGCACAGCGCTCATAGCAAGATGCTGGGTTCACCTCTGTGGTAGGTTAGCAAAGATCTCCTTTT
>NW_010429285.1:0-208 GCF_000710305.1 Buceros rhinoceros silvestris
CGGCTGGCGTCCCGAGGGGCCGGGGTGCCAGGCCTCTCTCTTCCAGACGGCCTGTCTCGAGTCTGACAGCTGTCATCGGCACTGGTGTCCTGTGGAGCCCCGCAGTAAGAATAACGGGGCCGTGTTTGCGGTTCGCCCCGTCGGTCAGATAACGGAGCTGGTATTGCCTCCCTTACCGGTGCGGACGGCGGGTTTTGTCTGCGCGCGG
>NW_010429285.1:401-9672 GCF_000710305.1 Buceros rhinoceros silvestris
CTGCTGAACTACGAAGTATTTTTTTGAAGGTAAAAAGATCTGCTAATGTTATTTGATTGACAGACATTTATTTTTTGCCCTTTCAGCAGTTTGCCACAGCATCATACACCTGTCATGCTTGTGGGACACTTGAAAGTTCAGTTTGTAGGCACAGTGTATTGAAAGTGCCATCAGGCACTGAGGAGAAACTGAGCCTGACACAAATCGTGATTTAATCGTTTCCAAATTATAATATTTAGTAATTTTCTGAAGTATTTTCTGATTTCCTATAAAGCAAATAATTATAACCATACCTCACTACTGTTATTTTTTAAATACACTTTTGCAAGATTCTAAAAAATTATTCTTCTGGAGCTGTATGTTTTGTCCTTGGGGCTTATGTGTTTATCCTCTTACAGATGGATAGATGAATAGCAGTGCTTTTAGAACTTAAAATCAATTTCTTAAGATTGATATATTTCATAATATTATCCCCTGCAGGTCCTTAGAATTATCATCTATAAATAACAGCATAAAGCTTTTTCCACTTCCCTTAGTTACAGTGAAGAATGATCTGAAAGGGAAATCCAGTCAATCCTAAATTTTGATAATAAGGTTTGAATGAGGCAGGTGGACTAAGAAGAACAAGTATGTCCATAGTTAGGCCACTGATATTTCAAAAATCACTAAAATACCTTCTTTCTTTTCCCTTTATGTTGAGTATTACGCAGCAAGTTATTACACAAGATGTTTTCCTTTTTCAAAAAAGAAAATATAAAAATAAACTAATACTGTAAATAATAAAATCTATTATTTCATCTTTGACGTGGATCTTTTGGTCCTACTGTATTATCTGACAGCTTCCACCTATGGTAAGTAGACAGAGAAACCTTTTTTGCCTAGACAGAGAAGTTATATCCCAGCCATAATTTTGGCAGATTTTTTCTTTTACATACTGGATTACAGTGGTAACATTGCTGGAGTGCTGTAACTTAGAATGTGGGAATCAAACTGTGAAAGCCCAGCACTCGGTTTCTAGTAAAAAAGCCTTCCGTTGCAGTTTCATTTATTATTGACGTGACATTTAGGTTTTGTAGGTAAGGAATACTGTAGAGTATGTTATAAAATAAGCAACCTGAAAATACCATTTTTAAAATATATATTAATACGACATAAAATGTGTGGTTCTAGAACATCACACAGCTCTTCTCCCACATTTTGCAAGACACTTTTGCGTGTTCAATTGTGAAAAAGTGAAATGTGCGAAAATACTCTCTTCAACTTGGAAATGTGGACTTACCGTTCTTGACTTCTAGTCAGTTTAAGTGCTTGCTTCTGGAGATAATTAATTGTTCAAAGTCCTTGATTTTGGTCATACTGGGAACATCAGAGAGGAAGAACATTGTACAAGTGGATCTTGAAATTGTCTCTCTGCCAGTATGTGTTTTATTGACCTAAAAAGCAGAGTCTGAATTTAAAACGGCTTTTCTGTCTTCTCCTTTGGTCTGTCTTGTGAATTTGAAAGAAACATGCAAATTAAGTCATGGTTTGTTTTATGCTCTGAGGAATGAAAAATACAAAAGCTTTCCTGTCTCTTCTTGAGTATTTGAGATTTACAGTAAAAAAAGAGAAACACCACAGACACCTTTGGCACAGAAAGAGAGTTTCTTTTCAATTATATTTGGTTGTAACTGAGTTTGAAATGGTGGATTTTGTTTGATAGGTAGCAAGCAAACTTATTTGCAAACTTTTAAAATATCGAAAGAGAAGTCACTTGTTCCAAGGCTAAGTTGTGGAGAATCTTATGAGGAAATATTGCTGGTGTTGCACACATCAGTGGTCAGATATGTTGTGCTCTTTGATAAGAGCCATGGCCTGTTCTTTAAGCTTCAGATAAAGGTCGTGCATTCCTTCCTAAATTAGGCTTGCCTTGGAAATGGGTGGAAGGGAAGATGTGAACTTGAGTCCTCTTCGTCATCCACCTTATTCACAGAGAGTGTACTTAAATTTCTGTCTGTTCATGTGTGTTCTCTAATGTAATACATGCCATCTGTCCATCCAGTTTAAGGTGCATGTTAACGGATGCGTGATATATACCCTTCTCTTAGAGTTTTTGAAGCCTGATATATTATATTAAACTACTAAAGATCTTGTTTGACTTCTATTAAAAGAGGCATTTTTATTTCTATGTAATCTAGTAACTATGAAATGCAGGCATTGAAATACCATGTTTGTGCACCATCAGATAAGTTACCTCTCAGGTGTTTGCTAACCATGGACATCAGTAACAACCAGAAAAGAACAAACCAGAAATTCTCTGAAGGATGAAACAGTTATTTACAACAACAGTTACCAGATTTCATAGTGAGGCTTCATTCTTTTTTCTTAGGCAAGACACAGTCAGCCCTTGGTGAATATAGTTGAATTATTCCCTGCCTGCTGAATGCAGGTGGAACCCGTTCCAGCAAGGTGGAGAAACAAAAACAGATTTCCAATTCTAATACAGGAAACTGCACACACACACACCCCCCCACACACCACCCCCCCCCTTAAAAATGTCCTGAATGTCCTCTTGCTCATAGCTTAGCTTAATTAAAAAAATGTTAAGAGTACCCATAAGTCTTTTTTGTTTTAGGACTTACTTTTCCTCTATCCGGATAAAACCATTGGTTTTCAGTTTAAAGGGGTTTTCTATCCCATTGTTTCAAAGAAAGCAGACTTTTTAAAGCACATTTGGAAAGCAGGCGTGGCAATTCCTAATGCTGTATTATCCAACTAAAATAGGGTTTTTTGTGTGTTCACGTAACATGATGATATTTTTAAAAAGTCTCATACAATTTCATCATGTACTTACCTGAGTCTATAAATGTACCAGAAGAATTTTTGTGTTACAAAGTAATATAATTCTAGACAGGAAAATACATATTTAATTAATATGTTACATCTTATATGCAAATTAAGATATAATTTTTAATTGCTTGTTTTGTTCTGAAAGACTCTTAAGTTGTACAGTGAAAAGATAACTTAAGGACAAATGTAAATACATGCTGAAAGGGAATAGCCTAGCTACTTTGTGAGGCCTTAATTTATTGGCTTGCTGCCAAGTACTTTCAAAATACCATGACCTTCTCATATGGAGCTCCATGTATCTGTCAGTTAATTATTTTTGTCTCAAAATTTTTTTAGCAGAACTTCCCACACACAGTTTGTACTGTAAAACAATTAAGTTTTTGTAATTAACTCATAAATTGGTTTTGAAGAAAAAAAGATGATGACATTTAGATTTTGTCTGTCTTTGATAGCACTCTTCTGTCATACAGTTGAATTCCGTTATTCTTGAAGATACGCTCAATAATCTGCATGTTTGGTTGTCCTTCATACATAAAACTTTCTTTGGATTGCATGTCTTGTAGCAGAATCGTGCCTCATAATGCATTTAGACACTTGTGTGTACGACTGAGAAGAGAATCTTCCTGAGTTGACTCAATGAAGCCACAGTTTTCATTATACTGGCATGTCAGCAGCGGTGCTGAGTTGAAGGATTCCTGTCCACTGCTTTGTGTTCCTATTTTTGAGGAAATCGTCTGTTTCAGTTCTGCATTAGTTCAGTAATGTGTTTTACAGTGCAGTCTTGCAAAGAGCTGTCATCACAGCTATAGAGCGGAAGAGGGAGAGGTGATGAGGTGACCTGAGGGGGTGGTATTGTTGAAGAGCTACGGGAGATTCCTAGGCAGGCATTGATGCTGATGCAAGGCTCTTTACACTGAAATTGTGTCCTGACTGGGTTGGTTGGGTTGCATACATCTGAAAGAGGCATGAGACATGAATGGAGCGTTACACCGTAACAGGTATTGTGTGTAGGTCTTATTGTTAATACTCTAATTCCTATGGCTCCTTGGCACAGTAAGGGCCCATTTTGTTATTCTTTCACGTAAAGCTCTGTCACCTTAGTGAAGATACTGCAGTATATAACGGAAAAGTTACAAATTAAAGATAAGGCTATTAATTGAAGTTTGAATTGAGTAGTAGAGATGTTACACTATAAGTCTTGGGGGGGCGTTGCCATTTCTTCTTCTGCAGAATAAATATTAAATAAGCTTGCTTATGGATTTTGTGAGCAAAATGATGAGAAACAAACTCAAGTCATTAAACTGGATTGGGTCCTAGTAGTTTAGGGAAATAATAATCTTTTGTGAGCTACTTTCCTGTGTTTCAGGATGCAAAGATAGTTTAACTTTGCCATCTGAAAACGTAGGGTTTAATTTCAAGATGACTGTTGTATCATAAATAAAATACAAGGAAATTTTCCTGCAACCAGACTATCATCTTGAACCAGGATCTGAAGGGTATGAAATTCTATAATACATTTCCCTTTTATTCATCACTTGTGAGGCTTTCTATTCCTGCCTGCTCATGTTCTTAGTTCAAGATTGGTGTTACCTTGTGTAACTCAACAGCTGAGGGCATGGAATTTGCCTTATGCTAAAAAGTTCACTTTAAATTAAAAGTTGACCTATAGTTAAGAACCACTGAGTAATGATTTGAAACAGAAGAGTGATCAGTAAGAATACTGATCAGACATGTGGTGGTTGTCTTGGCGCACAAGTAATAAAGATGTACTTGGTACTTTTATTTTGAGTTAGTTTTCTTAATATATAATTCTATAATTTAAAATTTGCCTATGATTTTTTATTTGAAAATTTATTGCTTATGAAATTAAAACTCAAAGCATTTCAAGTGACTCAAATTCTTTTTGTCTGTGGGGTTTTTTTGTAGTACACCACTAGTATAGTAATGCTATTAATTTAATCAAGCCCTTTAATTTCAGAGCAGTTACATGCAGCAATTGTGCACTATTTAAAGTGATATTCAGTAAAGATACTAGTTTGGTAATGACCAATAATTAGCATCTAAATGGATTCTGTTTGTGTGGTTTTATGTTTGTTTTTGTTTTTTTTACTCTAGTATGCCAGTGTTGAGAAAGATGGTGAGCATTACATGACCCCGGAAGATTTTGTGCAGAAATACCTAGGACTTTATACAGATCCACGTTACAATCCTAAAACAGTGCAGCTGTTGGCTGGAGTGGCAGATCAAACTAAGGATGGGTGAGGATTTTGCTTTCAGTTAGAAGCTTGTAATGAATTGGTAAATGTGTGAGTGAATGAGTTTGATAATTTCATCTTCTAAAACATTATTGATTTTATTACAGTTTAAGCTCATTTATATGGTAAGTTTTTTCAGTAGACAATACATTTGTAGAAATTGTGAATAAATAACGGTGTTTAACATGCATTTTTTTTAAATTAAGATTTGTTTTAATGGAGTTTTAACAATTGTAAATAAAGAAGAAGTTGAACTGCAAGTAAGTTTAGTGTAGTATGATTGCTTCGGAAAAGTTCTTTTCTGAATACTCACATCCATGATTAGATACTATGTAGAGTCTTTAGTACCTGTAATTAAACATGGAAATACAGAGAAGCTTTCTTATTGCTGTAGTGTGCAATTCAAATCAAACCACTGAGATCTTTTTTAAAGTGCTCACTATTAGGAAAGAGAGAGACACTAACGATTCTGTGAAGGAACAAGATGTTTGCCTATTCAAGATGAGGTCACACTATATACAGCTTTCCCAGCATTGCTTACAGGTGATATTACTTGCTTTTAGAAGGTTCTCTGAAACTAATTTAGAAAATTTCCACTCCTCTCACTCGCTTGTCTTCAAAGGAGCCTTTTCTCTTGCTGTGTTTAGGCTTCTAGTTTTGGCCATGGATTGTAGTAGGAAGCGTGGACAATGTTAAAGTAAAATTATAAGGTTAAGATGGGCCAGAGAACAGGTCAAGAACGCAGAAGGGCATGGGTATTTTACAGAGAAGAGAAAGTTGCTGTTAAAATAGTATACAATGCGTTTGTCAATATATAGCTGTAACTTATTGTATATTGAAAGCCCCTTAACTTCCTTGGATTTGTGAGTCTAAATCTGACCTTTGTCATTACTTGTTTTTGTTTTCCTGTATTCTGCTTTACAATATTTTATTAGTTTGCATAGTATCCTGAGCAGCTTGCACAGTATCTGTGCTTTACAGATGAAATTGTATACGCTATGTATATTTTATGCCAAATAACAGATGTAGGATCTCCTGTTTTAAGTAGTTACATGATTTTTTTAATAAAGCTGTAGCATTTTGATAATACATTTGATATATACATATAATTTTGATAACATTTGATAATAAATCCAAATAACCTGTCTTTCTATTTGCAATACATGGCTGCTGTTTGTTACATTGTTTTGGATTTAAAAGGCTATCTGTTGAAATAATACTCTAATTGATAACTAGTCAACCAACACGTTGTTTCTCTGAAAGCTGTTGCTTAGCTTTTGTGGTGTGTGTTTCTTCCAAAAATGTCTTATAAAAGGATCTTTCTTACTTTAAGAAATCAATAGTTTGTTTTATTGCTACTACAGAACTATACATTTGGGGTTTTTTTTTTTGTTTAAATCTGGGTAATATTTTAAGTGAGATGATAAAAAATGGGTAAGTGTGCTTTATCTACTTCTATATGGGAACAGTGGAAGTGAGAATTACTAGCATATGTTCTGCAGTGCAAAATGTTTTTCTGAATACTCCTCTGAAACTTACTTTCCCAAATGATTTAATCTATATTTAATCTGTATTTCATGTGAAGAATTTGTTACACCCGCATGATTATCATTGGTTCATTTGTTTTTACATTTGCATTCTTCAATTTGTAGCGAGCTGTAATATATGAAAATCCAGACTCTAGTAACTATATCATCTGCACAGGGAGTTTAATTTGTAGCATGAATAATTATTGTAATCTTCAACTGAATTCTGGAATGTATTACATCTCTCTAAGGACTTAAGGTTACTTTATGAAGTCCAAGGAAGTATCAGTAGTCCTATTCCATACATACATTTATAAATTAAATAACAGCCCAGTGGCACACAGCAAGTCATTGAGAAGCTTTGGGTTCTGTTACAAATTTTCATTCCTGTATCTGCTATCATATTCTCTTAGCCTTGCTTGCCCTTCAAGTAAATACTCAGTGATCTTGGTAACTTTTAATATTTTAAAATTTAATTTAGGTTTAAGTTTGGCACTTTAGAAAAAAAGCACATTTTGGAACTGGTTTTCTGCAGGCATATGTTTTAAAAAAAATTGGTTTTAAACTTTTTTTCTAATGGTAACTTGATCTGTACTTAGCTGTTCCAGAGTACTGTTGCCTTTTTCCATTACTGCAGTGCAAGACTGGTTTGCTTTAGTGGAACTCTGTAAGGTAGCTCTTAAAACAGATGGCTGTTTCACTTTAAAAGTATTTATTACTCATTGTCACAAGTGCATGTTTAAGAAATTAATGTGATGAGTTCTGAATAAGAATTTGGCCTAAACTGCTCTATATGCTATCTGTTTAATACAGTGGAATTTCACTGATGCTGTGAGCATTTGAGTATCTTCAGACTGCTGGCAGTGGTTTTGAAATGAGGATAAATATCCTTTCTGAATAATGTACTTAGATATGTGTGCCAAAACCAACTTCCCAATTACGTAAGTTAATTAACATTAGTAGATACTGCAGTTTCAAAATCAAAGATTTTCTTCTCCCTTCAAAATTTCCCAGTAGTCATTCAGAATTCTTCATTTTAATTGTTTGTGTCTGGGTATGTGTTTTATCAGCATATTGTTCTTTTAATTTGGAAATGTGTTCTTAAGCTAAGTCCTGAGGAAAGATTTGATGTCTCACAAAATGAAGAGATACAACATAAAGTCTAAAAGCTATGTTGTGTGGGGATAAGAAGCAAGGTTGCGGTAGGAAAAAACAAAAGATAGAGAGGAATTGTAAATGCAGCTTACTTTGCGTGCTTTTGAAACAAGTGTACTGAAGAAATAAAAGCAAAGGAAATTTTTTAAAATGTTACAGATAAGGCGAGTGATTTTATATTGTTATGGACTCTGTAATGCAGTGGGTTCACTGAATGATTCTTCATTAGTGATTGCGTGGGGAGGTCCATCATTCTGTTTAATCTAGCTCCTGTTATCTCCACGCTAATGGATAATGGATGATCCCAGGGGTTATCTCTGCTCTTGAGCATTGCAAGTTGAATATACAGAAAGGGAATTGAATGTGTCTATCTCCTTTTGCTCTAGGCATGGTTAAGTGAGACCTCTGAAGATGGCTTCTTTCAGGTTCAGGCTTCTGCAAATGCATTCTGCAGATATCGTCACTTGATTCTGTCAGTTGTAAAGCTTCCTGGTTAGGAATTAATTTGTATGTCAGGTTTAAGCTTGTATGAAAGGTATATATTGAAATTACAGTATTTACAAATACTTTAAAGGATATTCTGGTTCTCTGATACTAAACCCTTATATGTCAAGATCATACTTTGGATGAACTTGACTTTGCATCTGAAGAACCATTCTCACGTCTTTGATTTTTGTGGCTAAAGTGTGACAGATTACTACAATAATTCTGCATTCGCTGTTATCTTTCAGAATCACAACTTTTTTTTTCCTCTGTATTTTCTGTATAATGTGCATGTGCAGGAATGTTAACGTATGTAACCTTGTTTAAAGGTCTGGTTTATGTGTGCTTTGACAGAGAAAGACTAGATAGACTAATGATTAGTGTGGCTTGATTTTTGTTGTTGTTTCTTTGTTTTTCTTTAGGGGACAATTTATACTTGGCTCTTTAGCAGTAAGTAGTATTTGTGTGAAGTAATCACTGAGCTAATGATCTCTTATGAAGAGTGCTAAATTCAGATCAATTTTCAGGTAATTTTACTGGAAAGTGTACCATCTACAGTGATATTCTGTGTTTTAACAATATCTACTGAAATAGTAGGTTTTTTTGGTTAATATACAAAATTTAATTAAAATTCCTAGTCCCATTCATAATTTATTTGATGCTAAAATAGATATAATTTATTTCTATAAACTGAGCTCAGGAACTTGTAACTGAATGGAATATTGTAAGTCGTTGAGCTATATCCTCTGTTTTTACAAGTATGAAAACACACAGTTTTAATAAACCAAGTCTGGTGTTAAAACCTAAGGCTTTTGCTTGCAGTGTTCTGGAACTGCCATAGTATGTGCCTGCTTCAAATACCTTTAAGGATATGTGATTTTCCACCTCTGCCGCATTATCCTTCATGTTCTCCTGGCTTACGGCTTATCTTTCTGCAGCTGTTCTCACATACAGCATTAGGATCCCTTCTAGATGTTTTTTCTGTTAGTCAAAATAAGCTGGGTTATTTAATATATTTAATAA
>NW_010429286.1:0-208 GCF_000710305.1 Buceros rhinoceros silvestris
GGAGGGGAGGGCGTGGAGTCCTGGGATGCCCTCAGGGCCCCCCCCACCCCACTGTGCTAATTTGAGGTGCTTAACAAAGCTGGCGGGTGACAAGATAAACCGCTGTGTCATTGACCTGGACACACGCCCTGTACAGCCACCATGGACACGCGGACCCTCTCCTGGGGCCACCGGGGCTGGCGATGGGGAAACTGAGGCAGCAGAAAAC
>NW_010429286.1:416-870 GCF_000710305.1 Buceros rhinoceros silvestris
TCCAGAATTAAGTCCCGTTTCCTGTTGAATTACGAAATCTCCCCCCCCACCCCGTGAGCTGCTGGTTTCTTGCTCGTTGTACACAAACCGAGGCAAAAATAAGGCTTTTTTGCTTCCAAATTTCCGTAAGTCTTTAATGACTTCATGTGCAATGTGGTTTTTAATCGGTACATCGTAAAAAGGCACTAAAACTACCCCTGGCCTGGGGCCTCCTGGGCTTAAGGAGGAGGAAAATGCTGGTCCCCAGCTCCTGGGGACCCTCGAGCTGGGGGACAGAGCCAGGAACCCCCCGTCTCCCTTTCCCTTGGCAAGGGAAGGAGGAAACCTTGAGCTTCTCTCCCACGGCGCATTCCCAGGGCAGGTGCTCGCCTGGCCAGATCTGTTCCTCCAGGAGTGGGGGGACCCTCTTTGGGACGCCCCCGCCTCCTGCTCTGGACTTTATCGCCCTCAAAAG
>NW_010429286.1:1106-1574 GCF_000710305.1 Buceros rhinoceros silvestris
CGCCCCCCCCGGGGGAGAAGCGGGGGGGGGGGGTCACCCTGACCCCCAGGACCGTACCAAGGGCCGGTGACTCCTGGGAAGGGCAGGTGAGAAACAGCTGGAGCAGCGGAGGGAGAGGATGGAGTGATGAAGGCTGCTGGGATGGACAGGTGCCGAGAGGTGACACCAGTAAGGGTCATGGTGAAGCAGGGTGCTGCTGGGGGAGGAAGGGTTAAAGGCACTGGGGGGGCAGGGGAGGCTTTGGGGATAGAGGAATGTGCAGGAGGTGGCTGGATCCCCCCAAACTGCTGAGCCAGCGTCTGGCCTCAAGCACCCGCCAGGCACCCATGGGTGCCAGAGCCACCCCCCCTTCCCTGGGGGGAGCTGCCTGGGCTGGCCCATCCCTCCTCCAGCCCCATCTGTCCTCCCAGTTGTAGCTCCAGGATAACTGGGGATCCCCCCGACCCTTATTGGGTGCCCTGATTAAAA
>NW_010429286.1:1933-2244 GCF_000710305.1 Buceros rhinoceros silvestris
CGGCAGCTTCCCCGGCGGGTCCGGAGCCGAAACGTCTCGACAACATCGACAAGCGGTTTAAATAATTCACATTGTGGTAAACTTCATTCAAAAAAAGAGGGGGAGGAAGAGGAGGAGGAGGAGGAGAGCAGTTACAACAGGGACACCATGTGCAAAACTGTAAACCAGGCAGCGGGGTGTAGCCGATGGGTCTCCCCCAGCCTCGTGCCGGCAGAACCAAACCAGGGACGGGAGCTCCCGCGCCGCAGCGCAGGGAGAGGCCGCTCGGAGCCATTAACAAGGCTGGGAGAGCGATTACATCCTGACTGAGG
>NW_010429286.1:2533-3016 GCF_000710305.1 Buceros rhinoceros silvestris
GATGTGTTGGCGTAGGTGCGAGATCATCCGGTCCCACTCGTCCTCCTCCGAAGGCACCGACTGGTCGTCCGAGCTGCCGGCGGCGCCGTTGCCGTTGGTGGTGGAGTTGGAGGTGGTGCTCAGAGTCCGCCGGTACCTCCCGAAGCTGTCGGTGATGATGCCCCGGCCGTCCTTGACGCCGATGGTCTCCAGGAAGTTCTCGAAGTGTTGGCTGTCCTTCTCGGGGATGAATCCCACTCGTCCTCCTCCGAAGGCACCGACTGGTCGTCCGAGCTGCCGGCGGCGCCGTTGCCGTTGGTGGTGGAGTTGGAGGTGGTGCTCAGAGTCCGCCGGTACCTCCCGAAGCTGTCGGTGATGATGCCCCGGCCGTCCTTGACGCCGATGGTCTCCAGGAAGTTCTCGAAGTGTTGGCTGTCCTTCTCGGGGATGAAGGGGCGAAGGCCTGGAGCGGGGAGGACAACACGAGGAGGGAACCGTGAGCGA
>NW_010429287.1:0-21604 GCF_000710305.1 Buceros rhinoceros silvestris
CCCTCTGCCCGCTTCGGCCGGGCCTGAGGCGTGTCGGCGTGGAGGGTTTGTCGACCGGCACCGCTGTGCCTGCACCGGCTTCTAGCAAAGCATCTCGCCCCTGCGCCGTCCCCAGCCGGGCACGGCCCCACCGCTGCACTGCCTCCGCCCCGCGCCTTCACTTTTCTGCCTTTGCAGGTGTGCCGTCTTGGCTTCCAGGCTCTATTTCCCCTCTGAATCTTCTCGACTGCCTCCTTTTGCTAATAAAATTCAGTGCTTAAACTGTCAAAAACTGAGGTAATTCTTTGAAGCAGATCAAGTTTTAAAATCAGGGGGAAAATACTGAAGTTTAAAGTACTCAGGGATGGAGGACTCCCGTATTTCACTAGAAGCATGAGGAAACAGCATGCTGCTGCAAAACGATGAAGTTATGAAGTTTTAATAGGCAGGCTTGAATACCTGAAAAACACCACTGAAGCTTAGGTTGCAAGTGTAGCGTTACATTAATGTAACGTTATAGGTCAGCGAGATGAAAGGAGTGGTTCTCGTAATTATCACGATGTTTACTATGAGGTAGCAAAACCACATACCGCAAAACTGTGTAATTTATGACTCGTCGTGGTGCAAGCACACTTGTGATATTGATGGATGGCTTTTTTTTTATTATTATTCTTGCATTCCTGGTTTTTCCTACACTGTGCACCACATTACACCAGAAAAGCTTAGGGGAAATGGTTTCCCAAAATGAAAGTGCAAAGTCATCTTTTGTGTCCCTGGAGTGGATTATCAGTCTCTAGGTGCCGCAGCCCACAGGGTGTCAGGAAAGATACCGTCCAGCCCACGTGGGCTGTGCATTGCTGTTTAATCCCTGATCAAGTGGTTCCGAGGCTCCTCTGCAGGAAGGAGAACTTTATGCTGAAACACTGTAATTTCTTATTAATTATAGATTTAATTGTATGGCCAGTATTCATTACTCTTTGCTTATTGCAAAGTTGAAGTATTACAGATTCAACACACGCGTACATTTAATTGAGCACGTCATTTGCCAAGACTTGCAGGACACAACTGAAACTTCTCAGGTACCATGTCACACGTGCAACTGGTGGAGAATGGTGAAAGGTGCCTTGTGCTTCATCCTCACCGTGTTTCACCTCACCGTGACAGCAGGTTAACCTTGTCCTGCTCATGAATAGAGGTTGCATGTTAGGGTATGTTACTCACCTGTATCGAACACTGGAAAAATCAGTAGGGACATGCATCAGTGACACCGAGCCTGGATCCCAGATCTCACACAGAGGCTCAGCTTTACCGTTTGGTGCCTGTGAGGGGCTCCTGGTGCAGCCTGAAGAATCTGTGAAAACTCACCAGATAAATGCCAGATAAAATAAATAAAAGGTGATTAACCTTTCCAAAGGCAGCTGGGAAATAAAGGGGTAAATGTCTGTAGATAGGAGCTTATGTTGGAATTACTTTCTCAGTAAGTCTGATGCAAACCAGCCATTTTTTGCTGTCATACGAGTCTAGAAATATGTGCTGAAATTTGTGGCTTTAAAAATTGACTGTAGTTTTTGGTATATAGAGAAAAAGAGTAACACATCATATAAAAATACATTGCTGTGGACATTCTGTGTGTGCTGCTGGAATGAAGAAAACTTGATTGAGTTATATTCCATTATTAGTTTAAACTGAAGTGGTTGATTGCTGGGCAGGCAGTGTTACAGCACGGATAACAAACCTGATGCTGCAAACAGCTCTGTGGGGAGGCTTGCATGGCACGGCCTCTGCTGCTGCTATGCCATGTCTCTTGGGTCATTTGCATCATCAGTGGAGTGCTGGTAAGAATTTGGTCTGTATTGTGTCTCTGAAAAAGTGTGAACAAATATGTCTCTAGGGATTTTTTTGGTCAGGCTTGCAAATAAAGCTCAACATAGTACAAGGAAACGATGTTGTGGCATTCTGGGGACATGATATGTTTGGTTTCTGAGGGATTCTGTAGTTGCTCTCCTTACTCATAACATTTACAAATAATCATACAGTAATAATTCAGTGTACAGTGGTTTGGGTTTTTTTTCTCCTACATCTTAGTGGCCACCTGATAAATTACCAGTTACTTGAAAAAGTATCAGCACAGATTACCTGGGAGAGTTGTGCCCATTGGATGACATATTCAGCTCTGAGGTGGTGCTGTTGGTGCCCATCAGCATATCAGCTGCTTTCTGGGTTTAAAAACCTTTGTGGTTTTACGTATTGAAGACTCATGAAGAATGAGGCTAGCTTGGGCGCAATGCTCTGGAGTCTTTTGGAAGGTCCTGCTGATGTCCTCTGCAATGAGACCACGTTCTGCAGGAGAAACTCTTCAGGTCTGTTAGCAGTACAATCAGACTGTATTCATGTTTTCTGTGCCTCACAACTGAAAACAGGCATTGATTTAAAACTGATGATTAGTAAGTACTTCTCTGTGAGTTTTTTCTACCAGCATATTGCCAAGCAACCTGAAGTGCTGTTACCTTCTCTGCAAGTGTGCCAAGAGGGGCTTTTAGTCTGCCATGCTAGGCCTTCTCCCTGCCTCTTGGTTTTGGCTGCTCCAGTCCCTTGCAGGTAGTTTGATTGACTTTTCTGATGTCTCTAGTCTGGGAGCAAAAGGCCTGATTTACTGCTATTTGCCACATTCACAATGTAGAATGGAATTGACTTAATTCAATCAATTCACCAGAGTACTGTCAAGAGACAAGCAAGAAAAAACCTGAAAAACCAAACCCTGAAAGAAAGCCAACCCCAAACTGCTGAGCATTCATCTGTGGCAGCATGGCAAATGTTACTGCATTTCTACCGTCCTGACAGTGACTTCAGTTGTGATGTTAGGCGTGGCATCTCTGTTCCACAGAGTGTTTCTGAAATCTTGAGGGGCATTTTCAGCTGTTCATAGGAGCCCAGAGGGTCACACACTTTGGTTTCTGGTTTTTTGGGGGGCTTCCTCCTACCCCCCTCACCCTCCTCGATTTATTTCTTCCTCAATCTTCCCATAGTTGAACTGCATTCTTTAGAGCGAGGGGTCAAGTAACTCCTTCAAGCTAGTTGCTAATACAAAGTTTAGTCTGATGCTGAAGAGCCAATTCTTAAATGGAATCTCTTAATCATATTTTGTTAACATGAATTTATTTTAATTTGTGCTTTGTATTTGTAGTCAAAGAATGTTTTAAATTATGTGTGCAGATGAGGTTGTTGCTTGTGTGAGCCACACTGTGTTCGCTTGGCTCGTGGTGAATACTGACATTGGCCGTTGGCACCTGTGTAGCAATATGGCTGATTTGAGCAGTCCTGTGTCTCCTGAGACACACTGGGGAAGTGGGTGCGAATGAGTGGCTGAACATACAGTGGTGGGCCCAAAGAACTGGAAAAGTGGATAGGAAAAGATATCAAAGATAAATATGAAGACACTCTTACTGTAGTGGAATTTGTTAATTATATTGCACTGAAACTGCTATAAAAATTCGAAGGGAAAAAAGTACCACCTACTTCTACAGTAATTACACCAACTAAGATGATCTACTGTCACTGAACTCTGGTGGATAGCTTCCAGTGAGGTATTCGTGAGGTATTGCTGTCAGAACTAGGAGCTATGACGTTTCTCACCAACATTGACTGATTCCAAAATATTAGGATGGATCCTGCAACAGAACAATACTTGCTGTGGGAGCAGAGGCAGCTGCTTTCCTAAGTGATAGGATTACCAGGGAAAATAAGACTTCTTCACCAAAGAAATAGTTGCAGCAGACAAACCAAAATTTTGCGTATAAAATACTACCCATCTGGGAAGTTCAGGTCTTATGGAGGGTGAATGAGGCTTATGAAATTCCGTGTCCAGTACTAACTGACATCTGCTACCTTCAGTGACTTCAATTCCTATTCAATGTCAAGGAGCCAAGGGGACAGATTCTACAGCAAAGAGCTCCCGTGGTTTAATAATCCATTGGCTGAATGCACGCAGCTTGCATAAAGTCATCCCTTTCCATATTTTCTCAGAAATGCCAATACTGGTGGTGCTGGGTCGTCACTTTGATAGTAAAAAGTGTTGAATTGCAAGCTGGCTGTGAGCACGTGTGAAAATGGCGTTTGGTGTTACTAAAATGGGTCTGTCGCTCCCCTCTCCTGGGTGGCCCAAACTTCCACCAGCAGGTTGGATAAAGTGCAGTATGATACAGATGACAGCTGCTGTATTAGAGCCCACAGTATGTTACGTAAAACAAACATAAAAACATGCAGCCTCCTTTTACGTTGGCAGCGATGGGGATGAGGGGCTACACACCAGCATTTATGGAAGGCCTAGTAAACAAGTCTGTGTGGAGGATTTTGTTCACTTAAAGCTGAGCTCTCCACATAAGTGTGAACGTCATTTAAGGGGTTACCATCATGTAAGTCTCTTTTAGCCTTTTTTCAATATGTAATTTAACATTTGGAGTTGAGACTGGCTGTTTTGAAGAGGTGGTAGATCTTAACCCAAGTTTTTTTACAATGAGAATGACATGGCAACTGGTATACCGGCTGCTCTGTTCAGCGTCTGGAAATCAGAGGACATACTCTGCTTAGTTGCCAGTAGTGCACATGAATACGTGGCCTTGCAAAATAAATGAACAATTATGTATATTTACCTCAGCGGTAGTACTGATCATTGTTCATGAAAAGCAACTTTCTGCATTTATGGCTACATATATCTTGAGTTCATCCTCTGCCCAGTACTTCTACAGTTTTATTATTTATTGAAAATGCATTTCACGGTGATGTGGAAGGATATACGCTCCAAGAATGTTGATTATTCCTTCTGCAAGTTGGTGTGGTGAGGAAGGCTCTTCTGTTTCAGGAAGGCTTTTCTATCAGAGTATTTTTTGACTTACAGGTTGAATCAGTGCTTTTATTCCCTGCTTGTAATCTTGAGCAGAACAGGATTATTTTTCCATTCCAAGTCTTGTTTCCTTTGCTCTTTGGGTTTGAATTCAAATTATGAAAAACTGTAAATGCAAGGTTTGTAACAAATTCAAGTCTATATTACCTCATATGGAGGTAAATGGAATTGCCATTGAACTTCAACTAGAACATGGGGTTTGATACTTCTGTGACGTGAAAAGTTAACCTCCTGTTCTGAGGTTACTGAGCGCATCGAGGCTAAGACATAAAGTGTTTTAATGGTGTAGAGCTTGAGTGGTGTGTTTTCCAGGAAGAAAGGGCTGAAAACAAACGTCTGTGAACATGCTGCAGATTGATTTTTTTTTTTTTTTTTTTTTTTTTTTTTTTTTTTTTTTCCTTTTTAAGATTGAAGGCCTCACATAAAGCCATCCTTACTCTTCTGCCAGCTTCAGTGGCTTTGGGTGAGGCCAGTTGCAGGGCTGTGCCCCTACCATTGACAGGGATTGCTCCTCTTGTATGCCAACAGATCCACACAAATGTGAGTCAAAAAATGAAAAACTGAAGAAACATCAGGTAACTTGTAGTAGTGTAATACTTCACCTGTGTATGGCGTACTTACCTTTGGGGGTAGTAGAGCCTGAGAGGATGCTTTCGTACCTAACCCACAGTCCTTTTGAGGACTGTAAAACAATCAGATGCTGCCATTCAAATTATCTTTTTTTTTTTCATTTTATCATTTCTTGGGGGATGTGAAAAGACCAGGAATTGTATAATAAAAAATAATGTGAGGAAGAGGTGATGCTAGAATTTGAAGGATCTTACCCTTTCAACCTGGAGATAACCTTACCTACCATTCCTTCATCTATATAATATAATGCAAATACAAACAAGTAATCAGAAATGTTTTATGTCAAGCTGCAGAATACTTTAATGCAAAAGAAATAAGCACCGGAAGCCAGCTGCTTTATGCTGTTCCTGAATGTGCTTTCTTTTTTTTCTTTCTTTATAATTTGTTTTCATGGATAAGCGTGTTTCACTGAGAATTAATTGTATTTGTCTCTAGTAAGCATCAGTAATTAAAAATTTGGATGATAAATGTCTAAGTAAATAGTGCCTATATACACTTCAAGAAAGGCAGAAACAAATATTTTAGTATTAATTTGAAATGCTGGCAGTTAAGAGTATTGATTTGATAAATCAGCTGTGTTTGACAAAATATAGTCCTTGGTTTTAAGGGGCTTGTCTCAGTGAATAATTTCACAATTAAAACCAATTCCTGTTACTCAGTGTCTAATTCTATCCTGAGACTTCTGGAAATGCTTCAGGGAAGTACGTATGGTACTACACTTTTCTTCACTTATGAGAGGCTGGAGCAATATTCTTATCTTATAAGAATATTTTATATTCTTATAGAATAGAATAAATATTCCAGTTTATAGTTTAATGGTTTTTCTTTGCTATTAATATTTGTCTATTTCACCCTGGAGTCTTAGGAGGCTCCTCCTTAACTTTGTGCCATGATAGACAAGGGGAAGGTTTCCTTCACCAGAGATGCTGGTATATCATGGTGTTGTTTGTGTCTCTGATGAGTGCCCAGGACAGAGTACATTACTGCTGTGCAGTTCCATTTAAGATCCTGTAATTCATTAAAAATGAATTTACTTAAATATAGGTGCTCCATCTTGTGTTACAAAGGATGGATTAGATATAGAAGAAAATTATTAGTTTAAGGGAAAAAATTGAGTGGGATTTCGAAGCCATGCTAGTCATTTCTCTATGGCCAAAAAGATTAGAATTTAATTGTGGATGAATTTTGAAACATTTTTCATGATTTTACGAAAGATTTCACTGTGTGCTAGTAGAGGCCATCTTATGTTTTAAGAGTTTTTTGTAAAAAGCTGAACGCTTTAATTTTGAAATGTTGGCATCACTGAAACTGCTCCAACAAAATGTTGTTTTAATTTAGGAAATATTTGAACAATTCTGAGATTCATGCTCCACCCCCCCACCCCGCCCCCAGAGTAGTTTGTCAAACTTGAGTAAGCTGTAAACGTTTCTGTTCCTTCTGGAAATTCATTTTTTTTCCAACATACTTTGACAGATAGTAAATGTTCATTGAATAAAAATAGAATTGCTGAATGTCTGAGTGTGCCATGGAAAGGATAAATAGATGTAAAGTACCACTTATTTCTTCAGCAGTGTGTAATGTCACTGTCTTACTTTCTGGGAATTATCCTGATAGAAGCAAGCAGAGCTGTAATGCAGGAACCCAGAGGTAGTACATTTAAGACACAAGAGATCCAGTTTCACTGCTGCATGAGTTTGACATGGGAACATGAATGTGAACTCAGCCCCTTCTGTGGTAGATGACAGTAGCATTCAATGAAGAAAACAGCACAATGTCATTAGTTACTTACTTTGATGAAGTCCTGCTGTGTGTCTTCATCAGGAAGTGTGTGTGTGTGCGTTAGTGTTATGGGAGTGACCTCAAAATTCATTTAAAGGTGTCGTATAGACTTCAGATGCTTGCCTGCTTGCAGGTGAAAGCTGCGTACCAGATTACTGAGGTCTACCCTTGCCTCCTTTGTCTTCAGATCAAAGGACCAACATTGATCTAGGTAAATTTAGTGACAAACTTGAGGGGAAGTCCTGGAAATTTACATGTTTTTCTAGCAGTCTGTTGGAGAAGTGTTGCAACTTCTCTAACTTCCTGTTGAGTAGAAGAGGGCTTGTTACTTCACAGGCATCATTGATGGTTGTACTGGGTTAACTGGGTGATGTGAGAGTTGTTAAGGTCCCAGTTTTCATGCAAAACCTAACAGTGATTCACTAATATAGTCATCTGTATTTTAGTTTGGGGCTAGGTAGCTTTTCTTCCTGTTTATCCTGTTAAGCTCTTGGTATGCCTGCAGAGCATTCCAACCGAGGTGTCAGGTCTTCATTATCTGAACATTTGGTTTTTGCATAGTGTAGAGGGAGGGGGAAAAATAAGTGGAATTCTAAGGAAACCCCCAAATAACTGCTTTTCCTCATAAATTTGTTTGGGCCATATTGCAAGAGCTTCCTGACCCACTTAGTGAGTATGCTAATGTGAAGAAGATGGATTTGTGAAAGAGAAGCAAAAAATCTCCACAGCAGTGACAGCACAGAAAGGGGAGGGGGCTCAGGAGTATGCTGCTTTGTGTACTCAGGCTGGATGTTACTCACCCAAATGCAGAGTACTGTGGATGTGGCAGGGTGGACCAGGCAGTTAACAGCCTCATTGACTCTAACAAATTCATTAAAAATTGCTTAGAACTACTATGATGTTTGGAGGGAAAAGGAAGCTAAAAGTTGTTTGGAACAAAATCCCATGGTTGCACAGCCTTCCAGGGAGGAACTAGGATGAACTGGGGTCTTCCACTGTACTACTCAATGTTTCTGGGGGCAAGGTGGTGGTGTGGTTGTGGAGGGTGAGAAGATAATGTTATGTGGGGTTTTCTGTATGGACTTTCATTTCACAGGAGAATGCTAAAGGAGTCTTCCTTTTGCCATGCTCAGTGTAAGCACTCGCTGTACTTTAGAGAGACTTTCTAGCTGTGCTGTAGGACTCTTTCCATACAGTCCTAGCATTGGTAGTAATTGCATTTTCCTAACACCTCGGGAAAATCTCTTAAATTGACTAAATACTCCTGAACTATGTAAATGCTCTTGTAGATGGGAAATGCTGACACTGTAGCTGTATGGGTCCTCATCTTTATCTTCAGCAGCTATGCTTAACAATGGTTCCAGATTTTGGTCTCTGCCCTAGGGCAGCTATCAGGAGAGTTAGCTTCCTGTAGCTAACATCTTGTTCTTGTCTCAGCAGTCCAGAATAAATACTTCCTTGCTGGCAAATTTCTTGTGAGACTGTGAAGAGCCTGTCTTCAGAACAAAGCAAATGCCCCATCTTTGCTGACAGTTACCTTGGGGGCAATTACCCAGGGCTCTCTTTAGACCAGATTCAATGGGGAGATAAAGGCTGTTGGACACGGTGATCTGGAACAGTTATGTGCCAGGGAGTTTTAGTGGCTTGCTCAAACCGCTTCCAGAGCTAGGGTAAATATCAAGAGCTTATTCAGGTGTGTGACAATAATTGGATGTCCTGTATGGGGAAAAGGTTATTTGTTGCTGTTACCTTCTGTGGATATTTTTGGTTGCATTCTTGCTGTCTCCTTTGAGAGCACATGTAGAATCAGTCTTGAGGAGAAAAGACAATGCCGAAAGAACCGTGCCTCGACTGTACCACCCAAGGAGACCTTCCACTGTGCTCTTTGCAACCGGTCTTGCCTATCCCGCATTGGCCTTTTCAGCCATCAGCACACTTGCAGTAAGCGTGGGTAAAGCCCTTCCCAAATCTTCGTCCGCGAAGCCAAGCCATGATTCAGGTGTGTGACAATAATTGGATGTCCCGCATAGGGAAAAGCTTATTTGTTGCTATTACCTTCTGTGGATATTTTTGGTTGCATTCTTGTGTTTTAATATTAAGTGGTTGTATTTTAGTTAAAAAACCAATTGCCTTTGAACAGCCTTTACCTTATAATTTTTAGCTCTGTAGCAATTTTCATCTCTCTGAGTTAGAAATCATGGAAGAGATGGGTGAGAAATTCTATATATGCTCTTGCTATACCTGAACTGTACATAGTGCCTGAATTGCATTTCAAATATTGGAACAAATGCAATAAAAATGAACATTAATTTATAAGCTTAACGAATGCTCTGGAGATATACTGAATTACTGCATTTTTTTCCTCAATGGCAATCTTACTTTTTCCTTTCTTTTTTAAATAAGAAGTGCATTTCCTGTAGCAATATCATCCTTATTTTATGTCATCCCAGTGACCTCTCAGATGGGGTGGGTGTACAGCTAGTGACCCCTTCTGTTCCTGCAAACAGCACAGTGTGCCAGCCAAAGGAGGACTTACTACCACCAGGTATTCTGGAAACGAAGGAATGCCTCTTCCCTGACCCTGCCTGTATGAAAGCCATAATGTTTGCATTTGGAAACCAAAATACCCTTTGCTCTGCCCACAACCCCCAACCCTTTGGTACTGGAAAAGAGCGTGGAGTTTTACCTGCAATGGTGTAAGTAGCTGCTATAGAAACTTGGTACCCCATGAGTTCAAGTTGGAGCCCAAACACATAATTTTGCAATAGCTTGTTTTGAAGTAGCAGGTGTGCATAAATACTGAAGGCATGTTATTATTTGTTTGTAACCTCTAGTGCTACTGCGTGGCTAGAACTGTGGCATGAAATTGAGTCTTCTAGGAAGTATTGTTAACTTGTGTTGTAATAATTTAAAATTTGTTATGAAGTCATTGTATTCTATTAGACTTGTTATATTGATAATTAGGAACAATAATTCATGCTCATCTTTCTGCGTGTGTAATTTTAAAAGATTAATTGTAATTGAAGACCAAGTAAATGTTTCTTTCAGAAGCCTGAGGAGATGCGGGTGGTTAGGATAAGAAGTGAGAAATGAAGTGGTTAGGAAGACCCTGCATATTTAGTTTGTTTTTGGCAAATCGATACAAGATAGTGAACTACAGGAGTAAGAAGAATAAAACCCTTCCAGTATTTGTGTTTTGGGAAGACAGTTGCATGGGATTAGCCATCTTTTCACAACTGAAAAAACAACATACAAACTGGGGAGTGGAATGAAAATTTTTTGTCTCTGTTGACCTGTGAAACAAAGATGGACTTTTACATCTTTCTTCCTTCTGTTCTGTCCTAGTTTTGCTTCCTAAACCAGGAAAATTCAAATCCCCTCCATCAACTGCCACTTTTCTTCCTTATCTTCTAAGCCCTGACTAGTGGTGAAAGTAAAGGGAGTATAAATTCAATACCTACCTGTTACTGTCCATGGACGAAACTCAGCTCTGGTTGTTGTGTTCAGCAGAGCATTCTGCTACAGGTACACACAGACCACAGACTTTTCTGTGTGCCCCAAAATGGTTTGCCCTTTGTATAAAAAGTATACAACTGGGAAAGTCGTATGTGTATTTTGTGGTGGAGTTGGTGACTACCTGGTTTAGGCTTTTTAGAGAAATCAGAAATTGCCTACTCTTCTCTTACTGCTTTTTTAAAAAAACACCTCCAGCCAGAGTCTGTGTTCACCTACTGCTGACCCTTCTGACTGTTCGTTCTGTTCTCTAGTGTTGTTTCACAGACGAGTGGTTATTGGAGCCTTTCTATTACAGCTGCTGCTGTTGCTCCTCCGTTCTGGAACCACTGAACCACTTCATCCTGTAAAATCTCAAAGCCACCTTTTCTTGTGAATGCTGATTGTTCTGATATATTTATTTTTTATGCTCTGTAGGGCAGGTGTGGCTTAGGAACAAGGCACTTAAGTTAGTACATTAACCATATAAATACAGAAGGTGCCTGCCTCGTCTTCACCACATGTGTGATGTTTGTCTTTCAAACTGAAGAACTATTGCTGAAAGAAACAGGTTTTAGGGTTGAGGAGACTTGGATCTGCACATATTGGCTCCATTCTTCACTGATATCTAATACATTTTTCCTAATTTTTGCTCTTCCTTCTACAGAAAACGAAGCAGAGTATAGTAAGGAGTAAAAGATGAAGAAATCTGAAGTTGAACAAGAAAGGAAAGGAGTCTGGGAAGGACAGAGGAGTCTGCTTTTTTTAATGAGTTCTTCAACAAAAGATCTTGGTTGGGGTTTTTGAATCTCAGAAGCTGGGCAGAGTTATCTACTTGAGTAGAAACCATGTTTTTTCTTGCTAGTCAGAGGCATCCCTAATTCAGGTGCAAGTATACAGGTCACCCACTGTCTCCTGATTCACTTTGGTGTTGGATGCTCATGTGATCTGTTTGAGGCATGTACTTGATGAGATTCAGAGCTCCTAATGGATACCAAAAGTATCTTCAGGACACTGCCTACTAAGTCCTTATCTAATTTATCTTGAAAACATCTCTTGTTCATGTTACTAAACACTATCTCATGTTGGATCATTTCTATAGGTTGTTGCAGATACCTTTTCAAGCTGTCTCGGTTCCTCTTAGTATTTTGAATTTCCCTCCTCTGCAGATGACCTATCGTGTGCTATTTATTAAATCATTTTACACAGATCACGCTCCTTAAGAGCAGCATGAATGATCTGGATGTAGATAACTCCCCTCCATGTTTTCACCTTGAAGCAGAATTTTATATATCTGAGACTTGAAACTTTTTGCTTGGCTTTGCTGTTCAGGATGTTGAGAACCGAATACTCTGTCCAAAGGGCAAGGTTCAAAGCACTGCTGCTCAGTTACTGACTGTGTATGCTGAAGCACTGCTAGTGAAGAAATAAGCAATCACCTTCTCAGATATGACATACCCTCTTCCTGTTCTTCCAAGAATATCGTAGATTTTCTCTTAAGGTCAGTTTTAAAGCCATCCTGTTTGGAGTCCTTGAATTTGTTAAACGTTGGGTTGGTGGCCCATCCCTCTTAAACATTTTTTCCTAAACTGTTTTGCTGCCGTTGTAGCAGAGCTAGTTGATGCTATGCTGTCATGACTGTGCAGTAGGATATAGAAAAGGATTCCTACAAACAAAACAGCTAGTGTGGAATCATGTCCTAAGCAGTATGAGTTTACCTGGGCAGAACAACATACTGCCACTTCTGTTTGAGTGTGTATCTGTTTGAGTTTGACAGAGCAGGAGCTTGCCTGTATGGTATCTCGTAGAACGTCACATGCAGGCCGACACTGAGACACGTGCACTGTTTGGAGGCTCTGGTTGCAAAGGTGATTGCTAGGCTGCGCATCCCAGAGAAGAGCACAGCTGTGATACTGCTCTGTTTGTGACACTGACTGTCGTACATCTGTGGATACACTCTTGAGTTTGCTTTGCTTTGATAGGGGAGAACTAGTGATATAGGAGATGACAACATGTATCCTAGTTTTTGCATAATCAGCTCAAGATACTTTTCTGGCAGGGATGATATTTAGTAATTGAGCTCTTCACACTCTGAAAACTCATGATCTTTTGCAAAATCTTCTTTTGGTATTGAGTGCTTTTTAAAATTAACGTATATGGTTTAGTCAGACAAAGTGATCAATTGTATTGTGGAAAACCTGTGGTACTTACACTGACTAAAATGAACTTGGCAGCTCTTCCTACCTGACGGCCTGAGGACAGAGAAGACATGGTATCGAGAGGTAGATTTCTGTAGAGGCATCTCCATCCTCCCTTCTTGAATGCCTTTTCTGGAGATGGTACAGGGGAGAGTACAGAGCTATCTCTGTGCTGTAGCACAGACTGGAGAACATTGTATTTCTAGTGATTTGATGGACTTGTTACCATAGGAGGAACTTGTTTAGCTGCAATTTTGTTTCTGTTGCTTAGGATGTGTTGTAATATGAAAGACATTCAGTAACTATGACGAGACCTTACGAGAATGGCTTGAATAACACATTGCCTGGCTTTGGGAGATGCAGGCTTTAGCAGATATCTTGATTGGAGAGTAACAGAGAAAAGCCTGTATGTTTGCCTGCCACAAAAATGTGGTAATAATGACATATGTTGAGAAGAGCGTGTTGATCATTTGTGCTAAAGTGCTCAGATAATCACAGTGCTGGTCACAGTTTAAGGAGTTAGATAAACGGCATAGTAGCTTGTGGTATTTTAATGTTTGTTTGGGGCTTGAATTTGAGGATCAGCTGCGGGCATTTCCTGAGAGAGAACAAGTTCCTGCATGTTTTGTGATCTGTGGGTCTCATGCTGAGTGAGTGCATGTATGTGGTTGGCTCATTTTTGTCAGTTCCAGTTTTAAGGGAGCAGCTTGTGGAGGTCTTCTGATGAGGGGTAAAGATTTTCAGGTAAATACAGTCTTCCTGCTGATGTGCACTTGTAGTGTCAGCTTAATGGTATTATTTGCACTGGATGTAGGAAAATTAAAACAGTTCTCCTTGTTTCCTGAGTGTAGATTACTAGCACTGCACTCTTAGCTAGCTATGAATACAAGGTGTTTGAGTTTGAATTTTTGTTTTCAGCATATATCCAATGTTCCCAAAGAACTAAACATGCCAAAGATGACTCCTAAAAATCACCAATGCCTTACCACTAGATAGGGATTTCTACATGTTTTCTGACTTCCATCATCCCTTCTCTGCACCCAGCTTTATCTGGATCAAGTATTTGGAGTCCTGTATTTTTCTTTGCTGTTGTCCTACTGCTTTAGCTGACTATGGGTGATCAGATGAAGCAACTTTCCTGTGTATAATATGGACCACAGAGGAAACAAATCTGTTTATTTAAAAACAGTGTAGAAGTGGAATTTTAGTGTTTTTGTCTTTATGTAACTGTGAACCAGTGTTACTGGTGCAGACTCTTGTCTAGCAGGGTGAGGGAAATGGGAAGTCCCTTTGTAAGGCAGATTGGAGCAAGATCCAAACTACGTTTGTCTACACAGTGCTAATAGATCTGGGGGTTTATAAGATTTGTGTTACTTGTTTTGCCATCTGATGTCCTCCTTCATGACTATTTCATTTGGTGTAATAGATCGCGAACTTTCACTTTGGCAGTAATATTTTAAAAGAGAAAAGAATAAAATACTGATTCTGTGGGGTGGTGTCAGGTGTTGCGTTTGGGGGTGTGGAAGGTTTTTTTGGTTGGTTTTTTTGGAAACTCTGCCACCTCCCCCTTTTTTTCAAAATCTTTCAGCTGATCTTAAAACTGGTGAAAATCCTAATTTTTAGTTTTCCTGCATCTGGCCGTGTCACTGTAAAAGTGAAAAAGATCTTGTTCCAGATCTTGGTCTGATTCATGAATATTCACCTTGATTTAGGTGGGAGGAGGAAGCGAATACTTCATTATGAAAGAAAATGTTGAGCTCCTCAATAACAAAGTAAACATACTTAAGCAGGAAGAGTGTTGATGGATAACAATAGTGGAATTAGAGTTCAATTGATTGACTGTAATAATAAACATTAGTGTTTGGTGGTGTGTCGTTTCCATTTAGACGTGACTCCAAGGATCACATGGCTCAGCAAACCATGGAGGAGAACCAACCCAGGGAGGAAGAACCGGTCCTGGACTGGTGGCAAGGCTGGGTCTTTTCCCCCTTACAGGAATTGTACCAGGGAGGTGCATGGGCAGGAGGGATTTGCGCACTGAGGACTTAAAGAGGTAATTCACACCTCTCAAAACCAAAATCTTTGGATGGTCCCTGACACTTTTGGATTGCACATGAATGTTTTCTCCATTTGAAAAGATCCCATTGAGCGTATCAGGAGAGGTAGGCTCATAAATGTCTATACATAAATAAATTAACATCCTTCATGCATTTATGTTTGTTACACTTCCTTTGTCTACATGTAAATATGTTACAGGTAAATAGATACTTTGGTTTTGTTTTGGGTAGGAGACTGAATTCCAGTTTCCCTTTCAAGAAGGTGAGATCACAGAATTCAAAATGGGTTTTACTCTAGAGACAGTAAATACCTTCTATTTTCGATTGCCTTTTTTTTTAAACAGATGTTTACAATAACTATACTTACGCCATTGTTTTTCTCTATTACACAAATCATGCTGCAGAGACTTTGACAACTCTCTTCTCTTGGTTGTAAAGGAGAAAATCTTATTAAAAATACGTGGGCAGATGAGGTGAACCATAAATATTTATCTCAGCAGCCAATATTTTAACTTCTAACCTTTGTGTTGTGTTGGTGAGCTTTAATTTCAGAGCAGTGTCTGTGAGACCATTTCTGAATCCACTAATTTACTAAGTGCTCCAATGACTAACTGTTTTTATTAATTGCTCTATTTCTTGCTGTCTTTTGAATTTTCTATTTTTGTATTTCTTTGTTGTTATTTTTAAAAGTCAAAACCTTCAGGACATGAAGAGTGAGAGAGAGGTTACATCAGCACTGTGAAGACCAGCAGAGTATTGTGTGTAGTGAGTAAAGCTTCTGAGTCTGGCATAGTAAGCAGCAGTGTGCTGAAGGCAGCGATGCACTATTTCAAGAGAGATGACGGATTGTCGGAGGAGTGCAAAAATGGCTGAGCTAGATGTCAGCCAAGGGGAACTACCTCTCTCTCTGCCCCTTCTTTTCCTTCTGCAAAGTGATGGGACTGCACTTCCACTGTATGTGCTTGAGCCAGGGCACTGTGTCAAAAGTAGCCCTAGGAAGGTGAGAGAGAGAGGGAGACCCTAGATGGCTAACCGGGTGCTGTCTGTCTCTGACTCTTTACCAGAGTTGGAGGAGTACTTTATCTCTTTTTAATGATGCGAGGTTGTATTTGACTTTGTTTTGGGTAACAAAAATGCGATGCTGCCGGGTTGTCTTTGCAGAAAGAGAAAAACTAGAAGAAAGAATTACTGAATAAAGTGTAAGCAGTGGTTGGACTGAGATTGAAGAAATGCTCCTTCCTGCAGTTAGCAAAACTTATTCCTCTCTTCTAACTTGTTTTTATTTTTCACGCCTCGTATATCTTCTCAGCTCTTTATAGTAAGCTAAATGGAGTCTTTGATGCTGGGGTAAAGGATTACATTTGCTAGTAAGAACAGATTAGCTAGCTCTTTTAAAACAGAGCTGTACTAAAAGATTCCCAAATGATTGCTTTTTCCCCTCAGAAAGTAGCGTGAAGTTGTGAAGTCACCAAGGGTCAAAGGAGGCGCTGATGGGCAGCTAATATGTGTAACTTGCCTCATCCTTATGCTCTCTGTGTGTTTATCCTGCATTTGCCTTTCTTAGGATGTGTATGAAGGAGTGTGCCTGTGATATACAATTAATTTAAAGATGCTTACTGAAGCTACTTGTTCTTAAATCTTAATAGTTTGTCTACTGCCCATAAAAGAAGCTATGGCAGAAATCACCGGCTATGGATGTACTGTAGTTTCTCTTTCTATGAATCAAAACTATATTGTGGTCTGGCCTAAGGCTGCCTTGTAGAATCTGAAACTGCCATGAAGACTGCTCATATTAATTTTCTCTTCTGCCTTACCTCCTGTTCCCCCCTCCCAAAGCCACACACTTCCACATTCTGCTGACAGCATGAATGGTGACTGTCAGGTCTTCTCCATTATGAGGAAAGGCAATGCTTCTGGGTCACCTTCTGTTCTCGAGCAGCATGTACAGGCACAGGTGTGTAGGGTTTTGGGTTTTTTTTTTTCTTCTCTTAAATCTAGAGAGGTTTGGCTGCAAGAGGAAAAATTAAAGATCTTGCTAGGGTCATTAACTCTAACTGTGTCCTTCCTCAATCCATGCCACTTTTCTTTCACATGAATGCTGATATCCAAAGACGAAAAGAGCGTTTTCTATTGACTTGTAGGTTATGTTAAAGGTAAATGTTGCCCTTGGTATTGGAGGGCTAGAGTGAGAGTTGCATTACCTTGACCGTATTTACCTCCCAGATGAGAAAGGGGTTTGTTTGGGTTCTGTTGGCTGTAGATGCTTACAACTGACTATTTTCTCCTGTAACTGGAAAATTGGAGGAGAGTTAGGAACTTATTTTAATATTGTGCAGTAATTTTTTATTTTTTCCTCCAGTTTGTTTTTCTTCCTTCTCTGAGTTTACTGCTCTCCACCCTTAGCAGCTCTTGCATTGGTCACTTCTTAATCCTTTTTTGCCTTGCATTGCGCCTTATTCTGTACAGAACTGAATGAGGTCTTCTGGATTATCAAAATGCACAGGCAGTTGTGTTTCCTAATCCTGTTTGTGAGTGTTTTGGCTTCTGTTTTAAACCATGTTCTGATATGGCCTCTCATTATGAATACGAAGTGTTAAAAACTCGTTTTCTCTGCTGTTTACAAATCTTACTCACATTTCCTGTCTAAATCTAGGCTAGTTCTTCTTGTCTGTCTTTTTATAGTTTTCCTTTTTCCTATTTCAGCATCGAGCTTATCACATTTTGCACTCTTCTCTGTTGCATATGAAATTCAAGGAGGAACATTTAATTTGACCTATTCTGGTCTTAAAGAGTGTGGTGAGTGGTAATAAAACCTTTTTCAAATTATCTTTGACACATATCGTATTGTACTATACCAAATTTAATGCTGGAACTAAGCGTGTGTGAGAGGCAGTTGTATATACAGCTATGGACTTCAGATGTGTTTTTACTCAGAATAAAACTTTTTTTTTTCTGTAAAAGTTGGGCCACTTTTTGGGTTAATTTAAGGCATTTTAATTTTCTCAAAACCAGGGACCGTAGTGCATCATGCAGTATGAATAAGATAATCGCAATTTTTAGGAGTCCCTGCAGCACCTCACCTAAGGCTGAACAATTCCTTTGAGACTATTTCTATTAAGATCTCTGTGGAAATAATGGTTGGTTCCCTGTCTGCATTCAACTAATTTCTGCTGACTTTTAAGTTTTGGTTGTTTAAAGTCTTTGTTTCTGGAACTTGCTTGGCAGTGATTGTCCATATGGTATAGGATAACTTTCTGTGCATGCCTTGCCTTTGTTTTGTTTACATAGTTTTGTTCTGTAGCAAATGTTTCTCACGTTGCTTGTAAATGTGTCTTTTCTCCAGGAGCTTTGTCTGCTGCTTGAGTCAATTATTTTGGTTCCCACCTGCAACTGTCGTCTTGGTTCAGCAACTACTGCTTTATCTCTTTCAGTCACTGTCACGGGTATCAGCTCCCAACTCATTTGTTGGGCTCGAAGTGAGAGTCCAGTTAGCTAATGAACTTTCAACACAGAGCTGTTGTATTATTCACAGTGATAGTATATTTAATGGCAAATCATGCAGTCAATGATGTAGGTTTTTCAGATGTTTTTTCCGATGTTTTTTCCCTTTTCAGGGTTTCAGCTGAAAACATAGTTTGGAAAAATCTGGTTGTTAGCCATCTATTCAGAGAAACTCTTAAGATCAAAGGGTATTTTGCTGTGTGTTTAATTATAATACCATATGGTACCATATTTGGTTGGAAACCAGCGTGACTGACCTCTGTCTTCAGACTGTAGAAGTCACTTGAAAAAGTGTACTAATAAGGAGAGGACAGTATTAATTTTCATGTGTATATACGATATTAAAAGGATTTCTAGAAAACTTCCAAACAAAAATCTCAAGATTTTCACAGAAGTCTGCATTACTCTTCTTGTTTCTCCTACCAGAAGCTAGATGTGGAGCAGCAAACGTGCAACACAAGGGTGAAGGATCAGTGAAGTAAATTCTAGAGCTCCAGCTGCTTCACGCTTTGCTGAAGAAGACTAGCTCGTATGTGATCAGGATTCATCTCCAAACATGAGCTGTATTTCCGAAACTAGGTTCTGGCTAATTCTTGTCTGGCACATATAAGCAGTTTGTAAGCAATGGGAGAGCAGGCAGGAGTTGGAATGGGAGGGTGAAGTAGTCTTGTGGGTTTCCTTCCCTCACCAGCTCCTAGTCAAGCCCAAAACTCACTTTTTAGCTCTGGCCCAGACCCATGACTTTTAGGTGGGACTGGCTTTTTTAGAAGGGGATGAATTGTGCTTAATATGGATGTAAACATTTTTACTGATCATGCCTTCTCAATACACATCTGCTGGGCTCATCTGTTTCTTAGAAAGTCTTCTACTTCAGCTTTTAGGTTATGACATTGCTAAAGTTTGCAGCCTGGGGCTGTAAAGGGGAGGGGATTATGTCCTGTCTAAAATACTTAAACTAGCAACTCTAATCTGGGCTGCAAAAGATAATCCTCAGCAGGCTTGTTGTAACTATATAAAAAATTTGTGCAGTGGAGGGAGGAAGTGCTTCTGATTTTCATTAAAAATGTGACACCACGAAACATTAGAATATGGCTGATGTATGCTGAATTATCCATTTTGAACTGATGTAGCTGATGCCATGCAAGTCCTGATCCTGTAAATGTGCTGGATTAGCACATGCATATCGCAGTGAGCCATCAAGGCACCTGCCTGCATCAGTATGGAAAATAACATCTCCCCTTATTGCCAAGCACAAGTCTGTGTAATGTCTGTAGGTTTTTGAGTCTAGTGTCCTTCGTGAGATGATTAAGAAGGAAGTGTGGTGTTTCCTACTGGAAAATACTCTCAGCTGAAGAGGTTAATTCTGAGTACTTGCTTTGTGCTGAAAGTACACTGCGTCTATTCTCAGCTTCCTGTGACTTTGGGTTAAGTAGCGGTAAATCAGCCTGATGTAATGCAAATCTTGTAAAACAGTGTATTTAAATACCCTTATTGTGGAATGCTACAACAAGAAGAAATGTTTTAACACCCTCTTTGAAGCATATTCTATATGTTTTATGCGAAAATAATCTGGCTCCGAGTGAATGCTTCCCTGACTGAGTTGTTTGAATCCATAGTTGATTAACTGCAAAGAACAAACTTTCAGACTTTGGGAGTAACATATTTTGATTTCCCCCGTACCTCCTGTTTTGTTTTTTTTTTTTTTTCCCATGGAACAATTCCAGCTTAAAGAGACAAGAAAACTTGCAAGCTGTCAATGGCTACATGCTATTATAAGCTTTACAGTCCCCACTGTGCTATATATTTCCTACAGTTGGCAAGTTCTGTGACTAAAAAATAAAACAGAATTTTTCACTCCATTGTATTTGCAAACAACACAAGGTATGGCATTCAGATAGAGGTCATGTGTTGCACTTTTAAACTGCTGGCATTTTGCACGCAATCCAAAGGGCTTTATATTTTTGTCTGTTTTGCTCTTAAACAAAGCTGGAAGGAGGATGATGATGGAGAAGGTGATTCTCTATCCAATTTCCATTTCCTTCTGTCTTCAGAAGGTTTGTAATAATGTTGCTGTGTACATGCAAATGATGTTAATCAGGAGATTTTCGTATCAGCTTTGTCAACGTTTATATTCACTTTACACATTGAATTTGCATTTGAAAAGGGCCGTTATAATCAACATTTAAGGGGTAACATAGTCAAATTTACATTTGATTGAGTAGAATTGTTAAGTAATTTTATCTGAGCTGTTGCTAGGAAACAAGCCAATGTTTTTTGGTTTGGGTTTTTTTTTGTTGTTTTTTTAAATCCATACTGTCTTCCTATTTAATTGGCAGTTCATCTGGTGATATAAGAACACCAACACTCGAACAGTATAACTGATGCCTTTACTAGATTTCTAGATGCATAGTTTTCTGACTCATCAGAATTTATGGTGAAGTTTTGGAGTAATATACTTGTAAATGGTCTAATAGTCATCCACGACTACTTTTGATGTGTGTGACCAGGAGTAGAATCAGCTATTTTATTTGTTCAAAAACCCCAATGGATTCTGGATGTTTTTATGATAAGCTATCTTTCTGGATGTATACGAATGCATTCTTTTTTTATCATGGTCAATGTTTATAATGTTAGTCACCATTCAAAGAATATCACGCAGCTGCCAAAGTATTCAGCTGAGTTGTATGTATGATTCCTTGGGGTTTGTGTAGTACGCTGTTTTTGTCCTTATCATGGGTGATCGTTTTGATAATTGTGTTAACTTTATCAGAGTGGGCGAAACAAATCATAGCTGCAAAAGGAAGTCTTCTGATTTTGGGTATGCTCTGGCCGTGGGTTGTTGTATCTCCTGGAACTTGCAGGAGGACTCCACAGCTTGGCACTTTGCAGCAGTGTTCATCTGGCAAAAATGCTAATTAAAGGGAAGAATAGTTCCTATTCATATCAGTCCCAAAGCATTTCAAGTGCATTATCTGTGTGGTGCATATAAATGTGGCTATCCCCTGGAACTCATTACAAGGCAGCTGAAGGAATGTGGCTCCTTACAAGGCCAAATAGAGAATCTTTTG